>NW_027414603.1:0-47873 GCF_964106895.1 Numenius arquata | reverse complement strand
GGGCGGTTGCCATGGTGAGGAAGCCCCCTCCTGGTCGCGCATGCGCAGTAGTAAGGGCGGTGCCGTGCTCGCTACTGCCGCCTCGTGGACAAAAGTTGGTACTGCAAGTGGGGGGCGCATGCGCAGTGGAAAGGATGATGCTTTCGGGTTCTGTGCTGCCCAGCCCCGGGACCTGCCGTTAGCGCTGCGTTGCTCCGTGGGGAAATCTCTATGGCCTTTCAGTCATCCAGGATAACGGAAGTTCCCCCTCAGTCCTCCGGCGTACGTCTCTATGGTGCTTTGGTCCTCCAGAGCTCCACTCAGTCCTCCGGCGTATGTCTCTATGGTGCTTTGGTCCTCCAGGGCTCCACTCAGTCCTCCGGCGTATGTCTCTATGGTGCTTTGGTCCTCCAGGGCTCCACTCAGTCCTCCGGCATACGTCTCTATGGTGCTTTGGTCCTCCAGTGACTCCCCTCAGTCCTCCGGCGTACGTCTCTATGGTGCTTTGGTCCTCCAGTGACTCCCCTCAGTCCTCCGGCGTACGTCTCTATGGTGCTTTGGTCCTCCAGGGCTCCACTCAGTCCTCCGGCGTACGTCTCTATGGTGCTTTGGTCCTCCAGGGCTCCCCTCAGTCCTCCGGCGTACGTCTCTATGGTGCTTTGGTCCTCCAGGGCTCCACTCAGTCCTCCGGCGTATGTCTCTATGGTGCTTTGGTCCTCCAGGGCTCCACTCAGTCCTCCGGCGTTCGTCTCTATGGTGCTTTGGTCCTCCAGTGACTCCCCTCAGTCCTCCGGCGTACGTCTCTATGGTGCTTTGGTCCTCCAGTGACTCCCCTCAGTCCTCCGGCGTACGTCTCTATGGTGCTTTGGTCCTCCAGGGCTCCCCTCAGTCCTCCGGCGTACGTCTCTATGGTGCTTTGGTCCTCCAGTGATTCCCCTCAGTCCTCCGGCGTACGTCTCTATGGTGCTTTGGTCCTCCAGTGACTCCACTCAGTCCTCCGGCGTACGTCTCTATGGTGCTTTGGTCCTCCAGTGACTCCCCTCAGTCCTCCGGCGTACGTCTCTATGGTGCTTTGGTCCTCCAGTGACTCCCCTCAGTCCTCCGGCGTACGTCTCTATGGTGCTTTGGTCCTCCAGGGACTCCCCTCAGTCCTCCGGCGTACGTCTCTATGGTGCTTTGGTCCTCCAGTGACTCCCCTCAGTCCTCCGGCGTACGTCTCTATGGTGCTTTGGTCCTCCAGTGACTCCCCTCAGTCCTCCGGCATACGTCTCTATGGTGCCTTGGTCCTCCAGGACACCGTAAGTTCCCCCTCAGTCCTCCGGAATCCATGTCGATGGCATTTGAGGCACCAGAACAGCAGATGTGCATCTCAGTTCTCTGAAAACAAATCTCTATGGCCCTGCATTGGTCGGGGCTGTGTGTATACAGGCCAGAGCCCCTGCTGAGGGAGCTCATTCTGCTCCCGGGGTTCTGTGGTGTGGGAGCTCTGCTGAGCCCTCAGGGAACTGCAGCCTCGGGGTGGCTGGGCTGTGGGGGCAGGGGTGTTTGGGCACTGAGAGGAGCAGAGGTGGGAAGTCTGAGGTAAGACCTTCAGGACCAGGTGAGGTTCAGCGGGACACCTAGCAGAAAGTAGACTTTTATGCTGCCTTTTTTTTGGCAGGTTAATAGTTTTTCTAATGAGTGTTCAGGTGTGGCAAGAGGGTTAATTAGTATGCTTTTACTTATTCCAGGTGCACTGTATTTTCCTGGAATTCCTGACGTTATTGAGGATGGAATTTTGTTTTTTTTCCCCAGTTTTGCTGTATCCTCTGTAAGTTGCTGATACCGTTTCTCTTAAAAAGGCTGATGGTGAGATTATCTGGCAGGGGTTGGGGTGAGCATCTTGTATGCACTGGTATATGGAGTTCTAGCATTTGTGAAGAAAGCAGCAGGGATTTAAGGTATAGTGTCTTTTAGGGTATAGGATGAGTAGCCTTTCCCGATTGCCTGCAGAGAACTATGGTGTCCCTAGAGCTTTCGCAGGTTGCGGCAGCCCCTCATAGATTGTGTCCAGGCATCACTTGTTTTGTGGGACTGCACCAGAGCCCAGAGTCTGTGGTAAGGCAGAATATGGGAGGTGCCCACAGAGTGCAGGACACGGCTCGGAAGAGCAGCTCCCAAGGAGCAGCTGATGCAGGAGCTTCAGGGTTCAAACACAGGATTGGAAGTGTCAGGAAGGAGTGGGGTTCCTTCCTTGTCAATTCAGGAGTCAAGAAGGGTTTTCTAAAGCTTTGAGACTGGGGGATGGCTAGGAAAGGGAGGCAGATTCATCAGTCTTTCATATGTCAGTGCTGCGTTTCAGTTTGGGTGTCGATGAGGTCTGGTGTGTTCGAGTCTCTTGCCTTTGAGGTGAGCCAGGTAGTATTGAGGAGGAGCACGGGACTGGTGATCGTTCACAAGCACAATGGTAATTTTGTTTTTCTTGGTCTCTTAGGTGCCATAATTAAATGCCAGCGTGGAGCAGGTGAGCAGAATGCCCTGGAGCTTCTGCGATTGAGGGTGTTGTGGAAGAAGTTGGCATTTACAGTCATGATGCGCACTGCTGGGGCTGTGGTTTCTTCTTTTTTTTGCAGATGAAGAGAAGCCGGTGACTGCAGGAATTATGAGTTAGCTGTTTGTTGTGGGGTTTTTGTCAAGGATGAATTCAGACCCCCAGCTCTCCAAAAGCTAAGTTGAGGGACTGGCACTGGAGAGGGGCCAAGGTAGACAGTTTTAGGGAGGGTTTTTTAAGTTAAAGAAATGCAGAGGGCTGTTCAGGAGCAGTCCCCTTTGGGCAGGTAAAGGAAGCGGGTTACTCTTCAGCACAATGCTAGCATGTGCCGGACAGGGCAGTTCCAGCGTGTGTCTGTCGTGTTGTTTGTGTGGTCTTTTTTCTGTGTCTTAGACCTTTCTCAAGTCTCGGTGTCATCTTTACACTTGAGGAACACAGCACATACCTCGGGCACTATCCCTAGAGTCTCAAATGCCTGGACTCATTGGCATAGCCCCAGTTGGATGCTGCTTTTCTTGTGTTCCAAACTTAATGTGTGGATCGGTCTCGTATCACAGAAGCTTCTGGATGGTCCTCATTTGCAGCGTTGTTCCAGGCTGCCTGAGCGGCTCTGCTCTCCAGCTGTCCATTTCTAGGGAGTGGAACTTCTTCTCTGCATCCTTACGTTCTTAGGTCTTGAAGCCAGGCTTCCTGTGCAGACATCATCTCAAATTTGAGAGTCATTTCTTGTCCTGGGCCATTACATTGTACTCACTTTCTGGGGTTTCCCTAGAACATCCTCATGTCATACTCATGGTCCAGCAGGTCTTCTTGCCTAATGGCGTCTTCCAACCAGGTGTCATTCTTCTTGCTGAGAGTTTTCTCTCACCTTTGAGGCATGTTGTTTATTGTGTTGTGTGTAGTGTTGGTCTGTCCTTGTGTGTGTTTGGCTTGGAGCTGCCCCGCCCAGGGCTGTAGAGTCAGGGGTTGGTGAAACAGCAGTAAGAATCTGTGGTTAATATGTGGATCTGCTTAGACTGTTCAGGCAAAGATGGTGTGTTCATCTCAGATCGAGTAGCTGTCACTGGGTTGTGGGGACAGTTTTTTCATTAGTGCTTGATGGGGAAGATCTGAGCTCTGTGGGAGGAGCTGTTCGATGGTAGTGAAGTGTATCTCCAGATGTTATGGCTGCTTTGTGCGGGGTTCTGATTTTTGGAGTTTTTTTTAATGGCAGACTGTAGCTGGACTCTAGATGATACTTGTAAATGGGAACGAAACCTTTGGAATGATGAAGCTATTGCTCTGCATCCATGTGATTTGTTTGATATTGCTGTTTCAGATGCAGAGGGACAAGCTGTGCAGAGCAATGTAGCAGAGCCGAGCGGAGCACTGTAAGTAGGTGGGTCGGTGTGTGGCATTAGAAGGAAGATGTGCCTGGTGGCTCCGTGGCTGCTTTACGGGTTTTCATTTCTCAAGTTGCAGCTCTGAACCAATGTGCGATGTGGGATATGGGCACCAGGGCTGACACGAGCAAGGTGAGCAGTGATTGCTGGGCTGAAGTATCCTTTCTTTTCCAGGTGGTGTTTTGCTGGTGGAGTTCTAAGCAACCCCTGTTATTTGGGTTTGACAGATTGGGTTGCCAGCCTGAGGCTGGCAACCCAAACTTGCACGGAGGATGGGCCCTTTAGCTGTCAAGGTAAAGGGGCAGGAGATGGGAACCGGTACGCACAGGCTGCGGTTTCGGGCAGTATCTCAGCACGTGTCATTTTGCTTATGTTTTTGCAGGTGCCGCAGACGGGCTCGGAGGGGTGACGCCGCACGCTGACGAGCGGTTCGAGCTGGTGAGGCTGTTGTGGGCGGGGTTGATGTCTAATAGCAAAGTATTAGGTGGCAGCTCAGTGAAGTTTTTCTCTCTGGTTTTGCAGGCGCTGTGCGGGCTGCCTTTGGAAGCGGATGAGCATCTGAGATGAGCCGGGTAGTGGAGAGGAGGCGCCTGGGGCTGGAGATTTCTGGAATCCGTGCGGAGCAGGTGAGCAGAATGTCACGGCGCATCTGAGGAAGGGGGATGTTGTGTGAAAGGTCCATGTTGACCTTTGTGGTGCTCACTGACAGCACTGCTGTGTGTGCAATGGGCTTTTCCTTCTTTCCCTTTATTTTTTTTTTTTTTTTCCTCAGGTGATGAAGAGGAGCCTAGGGGCTGCAGGATTGATCCCGTTGGCTGGCTGTGGTTTGTCTTGTGGAGGACGGCTTCAGACCCCTGGCCCTCTGAAAGCTAAGTTGAGGGTTTGGTGCTGGTGATTGTTCAGGGGAGGGAAGGGACAAGGCTGGGAGCTGCAGGGAGGGGTTTTAAAGTCGGAGCGGGGCAGGGGGCTGTCCTGGAGCAGTCCCCTCTGGGCAGGTAAAGGGAATGACTTCAGCACAAAGTCAGTGTGTGCCGGGCAGGGCAGTTCCGGCCGGTGTCTGTTGTGTGTTTTGTGTGGTCTGTCTCCTGTGTCTTAGATTCTCCTCAGGTCTTGGATGTCCTCGTTGTTCTTTGAGCTCAAGGGGCACGGCAGGCACCTCAGGCACCACCCATAGGGTCTGAAATGCCTGCCCTCATCTGCATCATGCCCAATGGGTGCTTCTTTTCTTGCATAACAGTCTTGAACCGTGGATCGGACTTGCATCTCGGATGTTTCTGGACGGTTCTCTCTTTGCAGCATCATTCCCGGCTGCGTGAGCAGCTCTGTTCTCTAACCATCTATTTTCAGGGACTGGGATTTCTTCCCTTCATCCTTACGTTCCCAGGTCTTGAAGCCAGGCCTCTTGCGTGTACATCCTCTCCGTTTTGACAGGAACTTCTTGTAGCAGGCCATTACATTTGATTCTCTTATGGCGTGTCCATAGAGCCTCCTGACGTCAGGGCTGCAGCCCTGCAGGTCTTCTCGCCCAAGGGCGTCTCTGGTCTGGAAGTCATTCTTCTTGCGGAGAATGCTGTCCGATCTTTGAGTCACACTGTCTACAGTGCTGTGTGGTGTTGGGCAGCACAGGGGTGTGTTTGGTGTGGAGCTGCCCTGCCCGGGGGTGTAGAGTCAGGGGTAGGTGGAACAGCAATAAGGGTCTACGGTTAACACGTTGATCTGCCCAGACTGTGGAGGCAAAAGCTGTAAGGTTGTTGTAGATCAAGTAGGCATGGGCAGGGCCAGTCATTTCCGTCATGTTTACTGGAAATGATCGGAGCCTTCTGGTAGGGGCTGTTTGGCGGTGGTGAAGCAGATTGAAGGTGTTAAGGCTTTTATGTGCGGGGCTTAATGTTTGACCCAATTTTTTTTAATGGCAGGCTGCAGCTGGAGTCTAGATGGTATTCCTGGAGGGGAAGAAGACCCCCGGAATTGTTCAGCTGCTGGTAAGTATCTGGGTGACTTGTTTACTTTTTTTCTTTCAGATGCAGAGGGCCCAGATGCACACCAAAGAGCGATGGAGGAAGCGAGCAGGGCACCGTTAGGTGGTGGGTCGGCACATGGTGTTGGGGGGAAGTTTCAGCTGGTGGCTCTGGGACTGTATTAGAGTTTGGTGGTGGGTTTTTTAATTTTGAAGATGCAAAGTGATGAGTAAAGCAGGGTATTGGCACCAGAGGTGACTTGGACAAAGTGAGCAACGACTAGTAGCCCTTCTTTCTAGGTGTTGTGTTGTTGGTGATGTTCTAAGTGTTCTTTGGTCCTGTTCTACAGAGGGTGCACAAGCCTGTTTTGACAGGAACTTCTTGTAGTGGGCCATTACATTTGATTCTCTTATGGCGTGGTCATAGAGCCTCCTGACGTCAGGGCTGTGGCCCTGCAGGTCTTCTTGCCCGAGGGCATCTCTGGTCTGGAAGTCATTCTTCTTGCGGAGAATGCTGTCCGATCTTTGAGTCACACTGTCTACAGTGCTGTGTGGTGTTGGGCAGCACAGGGGTGTGTTTGGCGTGGAGCTGGGGTGTAGAGTCAGGGGTAGGTGGAACAGCAATAAGAGTTTGTGGTTAACACACTGATCTGCTCAGGTCTGTGTTCTCCAGCACAACAGTAATTTTATTTCTCTTGGCATCTTAGGCAATAAAAGCGATGACCACCGCAGCATCCTGTTTTGGAATCTGTGCGGAGCAGGTGAGCGGAGAGCCCACGGTGCTTTTGAGGAGGGGGTTTTGTGGAAGAGATGGGCGTTGGCGGGTGCGATGCTGGCTGACGACACTGTTTTGTGCATTGTGTGTTTTTATTGCAGATGGTGAAGAGGACCCCGGTGACTACAGGAACATCCTGGCGAGCTGATGCGGGTCAGCGGTTTTGTGTTGAGGATGGATGCAGACCCCTGGCCCTGTGAAAGCTAAGAGGAGGGACTGGGGCTGGGGAGGGGTTGGGAGGAAGGGACAAGGTTGGCAATTATAGGAGGGGTTTTGAAGTTGTGTGGGATTAGAAGCAAGATAGGCCTGGGGCTCTGAGTACTGCATGGCAGCTCAGTGAAGCGTTTCTCTTGGGTTGGGCAGGAGCTGTGTGGGCTGCCTTTGGAATGGGTGAGGGTTTGAGGTGAGCAGGGTAGTGGAGAGCAGGCACAATGGGCTGATCATATCTTGCATGGTCAATGGCCTTTTGGTGTCTCTGCGTCTCTTAGGCACCACAAACAGTGACGGCAGCAGAGTTTGACTCTGGAATCCATACAGAGATTTCTGCCTGGCTTTCAGCGTCGCGTTTCCCCGGCAGTGCGGTAGCATCTCTCTCGGGCAGTGCCGCCGGCCAGATGTCCCTCCTCCTTGGGTAGGAGAGAAAGCAGCCCCCGGTCAAATGACAACTGCGCGTTCTGGAGACGGAGAGCGCAACGGTGGGGGTTCGGAGCTGTGCCAGTTGAATTAGCGCCGAAGAAAAAGTCCGAGGCTTTTCTAGCGTGAGTATTTTTCTTGGCCGTATCTAAACGCGCGCAGAGCTTTCCAGCGGCAGGGAAAGGGAAGGGAGGAGGCGCTTCCCCCCAGCGGGCAGAGGGTTTGTTCCGCTGTTAGGCTGAGAAGGTGTTGCAAGTGGCACGGGTCAGTCTGAATAGGGACCTGAAGCGTCGGGATGGCTCCGGCTTTGGCAGGCCGTGCCGTCTTTGGAGCGGAGCTGTTTCCCCGCAATCCTCCTGTAGCTCAGCTCCTGTCCTGTCCCTCGGCCGGAGGGAATTCCTCTACTCTCTTCGGTGCTCTTTCGTTTGACGATGCTGATCTCCGGTTGGGGTTTGCTGTTTGTTTTGCAGGTGCCTCGTTGTCCGCGTCTCGTGCTGCTCGACAGATGCCCCGGCCCGGGTTTGCAGCCGGTGGTGGAGCCGCCTGAGGGGAAGGGGCCAGCCCTGGGTCTGGTCGTTCGGTGCATTTTTTGGGGCGAATTAAAAAAAACGGTGTGTGTGTGTGGGGGGGTGGTGGTGTGATGATGTCATTTGGGGCAGCCGGATGTCAGCGGGGGAGCGACGGTGCGGCGGAGGAGCAGGTGAGTGGGGGTTAAGTGGGGTTCCCCCCACAAGAGGGTGGGTCACGGCCCCCAAACGCCTGAAAACTTGGTGCGGGGCAGGTGGTTGGGGTTTTGGGCGGTGGTGTTTAAAAAACGTTAAAAGCTGTATATGCGGGGGTGAGGCATTGGAGTAGAGAACAATCTCTCATTTTTCTGTGTGTTGAAAAATAATATTCCCTTACGTATATAAAAGGAGTTCAAAATACCAACCCGTATCTCTAAGGATTCTGTATTATTTAATGGGAGTTTAGACGACGGAAAGATTTTTTAAAAGATTTATTTATAAAGAGAGATTGAAGCGTCAAAGCGGATGTCTGGACAGGTCGCTAGTCCAATTGGATGTTGTCTATCTATCGTGCGTGTTAATCTGTAAGTCTAAACAGATGTGACTCTTAGCAGACGTTCTGTCGAAGTGTATCAAGAGCATCCGTTTTCCCTAAGTCTTACCCACGGGTCGGTCAGTGCGGAGGCGTAAACGCCTGTGCTGTAGATGGTTCCAGACTGCAAAGAGAGCCTATCGCTAGAAGGGATTTCCAAACTGGCCCTCCCCTCTGCTCTCTCTTGCCGGCGTCCAAGCGCTTTCAAAAGCGCTTTAAGCAGGAGTGTTGGTTCCCAGGAGGATAGGGAAGCTCTACAGAGAGACTTAGGTAGATTGGATCGTTGGGCCAACATCAGTGGTATGAGTTTCAACAAGGGCAAGTGCCAGGTTCTGCGCGTGGGCCACAATAACCCCGAGCAGCGCTACAGGCTTGGGGAAATGTGGCTGGAAAACCACCTGGAAGAAAGAGACCTGGGGGTTCTAATGGACAAGCGGCTGAACGTGAGCCGGCAGTGTGCCCAGGTGGCCACGAAAGCCAACGGCATCCTGGCTTGTGTTAGAAACAGCGTGAGCAGCAGAAGTAGGGAGGCGATTGTGCCCCTGTACTCGGCACTGGTGAGGCCGCACCTGGAGTATTGCGTCCGGTTTTGGGCACCTCAATCCAAGAGAGATGTCGAGGTGCTGGAGCGAGTGCAGAGGAGGGCAACGAAGCTGGTGAAGGGCCTGGAAAACAAATCCTATGAAGAACGGTTGAAGGAGCTGGGACTGTTTAGTATGAGGAAGAGGGGGCTGAGGGGAGACCTCGTCACTCTCTAAAACTACTTGAAAGGACACTGTAGAGAGGTCGGTGCTGGTCTCCTGGCACAGGTAGGTAATGACAGAACGAGAGGGAACGGCTTCAAGCTCCAACAGGGTAGGTTTAGACTGGACATTAGGAAAGAATGTTTCACAGAGGGAGTGGTCGGGCATTGGAACAGGCTACCCAGGGAGGTGGTCGAGTCACCATCCCTGGATGTGTTTAAGAACCGTTGAGATGTGGTGTTGGGGGATATGGTGTAGGGGAGAACTTTGTAGAGTAGGGTAGATGGTTGGACTCGATGACGCCAAGGGTCTCTTGCAACCTAGACGATTCTATGATTCTATGAAAAGCAGCCCCTTCCCCCGTTTCCCCTCCCGCCCTGGGGAGCTGGATCGGTGCAGCGGGACAGGAGGAAAAAAACCCAGCCCCGTTTTCCTGCAGGGACGCAAAGCTCCCCGATGTCTCTGTGGTGGATAAGGCGGCACCCCCGCCTGCCTTCCTGGACGCCGGCGGACTGGCTGCTGTCGCCCCCACGGCCCCCGGGGCCACGCGCAGAGCGCCGCGGCGTCCCTGGGGCTGGTTGCGGGGCGAACACCGGAGGTTTTTGGCGCCGAGGCGACGGCTGCGGCTGCCCGGACTGCGAGCGGGGACAGGGCAGAGAGCGGGAAGGCCTGCCCGCCGGTAAGTGGTCACGGTCCCTGGGTGGAGGGAAGCGGGCTGAGAGCGGTCACCGCTCATGGCCCCGGTGAGGTCTCAGAGGGGGACAAGGAAGGGGGCGTGGGCGTGGGCGTGGGCGCTGCCCGGTGCTTTCCGCCCGCTGCGGACCGGTCCGCAGCGATTTCTGGGCTGGCCGCCGTTTTCCCCCGGCCCCCTCCGGTTCCGGAGCGGCTCGGCCCGCCCATACCGCGCGCCCATTGGTCGCGGTGCCGTAAGCGGCGTCCGTCCTCTAGGAGCCCCCGTCCCATTGGTCGGTCGCGCCGTCAATCTCCAGCGCCTCCCAGTCCGGCCAATCGGAGCGCGGCAGGCGATCCGACCAATCGGAGCGGGGCGGTCGCGTTGTGATTGGCTCGTCCTCCTGTCAATCCGCCCGGGGGCGGTTGCCATGGTGAGGAAGCCCCGCCCGGTCGCGCATGCGCAGTAGTAAGGACGGCGCCGCCCTCACTACTGCGCATGCGCCACCGGGCGGGGCGTCCTCACCATGGCAACCGCCATTGACGTCCCACTCCGGCCAATCGGAGCGCGGCAGGCGATCCGACCAATCGGAGCGCGGCGGTCGCGTTGTGATTGGCTCGTCTTCCTGTCAATCCGCCCGGGGGCGGATGCCATGGTGAGGAAGCCCCGCCTGATCGCGCATGCGCAGTAGTAAGGGCGGCGCCGTGCTCGCTAGTGCCCCCTTGTGGACAAAAATCGGTACTGCAGGTGGGGGGCGCGCATGCGCAGTGGAAAGAGTGGCGCCGCCCTCGCTGCTGCCGCCGCTTGTGGACAAAAAGCGGTACTGCAGGTACGGGGGTAGGGGGGTCCGGCCGTATGCGCAGTGGACGGGGGGGGGGAGGCGCTGCGCTCGCCGCTGCCGCCCGTGCCAGCAGAAACCGGCGCTGCAGCTCGGCGGATGCGGGGGGGGAAGGCGGAGCCCTGGGAGGTTCCATTTTCCCCAAATTGGGGAAAATTATTCAATTTGGGGTTTTTTTCGGTGCTTTTCCGCAACGGAAAAGACTTCAGGGTTTTGTTAGGGTTTTTCTTGCCCTTCCCCGCCGCCGGGGACGGCGCCCATGCGGGGGCTGACGCTGCAGAACCGTAAATTGAACCCCCAAATTGAACCCCGAACATGAATAACATTTTCCCCAATTTGGGGAAAAGGGAACCTTCCCCGGTCCCGCCTCCCCCCGCTCCCCGAGCCGCACCGCCGGTTTCTGCTGGCACGGGCGGCAGCGGCGGCGAGCGCAGCGCCCCCCTTTCTACTGGGCATGCGCGCCCCCCCCCCCCCCCCCCGCCCTGTACCTGCGCACCTGCAGTACCGCTTTTTGTCCACGAGGGGGCAGTAGCGAGCAAGGCGCCGCCCTCACTACTGCGCATGCGCGACCAGGAGGGGGCTTCCTCACCATGGCAACCGCCATTAGCGTCCCAGTCCGGCCAATCGGAGCGCGGCAGGCGATCCGACCAATCGGAGCGCGGCGGTCGCGTTGTGATTGGCTCGTCCTCCTGTCAATCCGCCCGGGGGCGGTTGCCATGGTGAGGAAGCCCCGCCCGGTGGCGCATGCGCAGTAGTAAGGACGGCGCCGCCCTCGCTACTGCGCATGCGCCACCGGGCGGGGCGTCCTCACCATGGCAACCACCCCCTGGCGGATTGACAGGAGGACGAGCCAATCACAGCGCGACCGCCGCGCTCCGATTGGTCGGATCGCCTGCCGCGCTCCGATTGGCCGGGGTGGGAGGCGCTGAAGATTGACGGCGCGACCGACCAATGGGACGGGCTCCCCGAGGACGGAAGCCGCTTCCGGCGCCGTGACCAATGGGCGCGCCGCATGGGCGGGCCGAGCCGCTCCGGAAGCGGAGGGGGCCGGGGGAAAATGGCGGCGCGCGCAGAAGCGGCTGCGGCGCGGCGCGGCGCGGACCGCACCGCACCGCACCGGACCGGCGCGGGCGGAAAGCACCGGGCAGCCGGACAGCGTCGCGGCGCCGCTGGACAGCGTCGCGGCGCCGCTGGACAGCGTCGCGGCGCCGCTGGACAGCGTCGCGAGGCAGCTGGACAGCGTCGAGGCCAGCGGGGGGGCGCGGGGAAGGCGGCCGGGGTCCCGAGGCGGCTCCGAGGGGAGACGGCGTTGCGGGGGGGCGGGCTGAGGCGTCTGGGGAGGTGCTCGCGGCTCCCGGGGCTGGCAAACGGGCTCGCGTGGCTGGTGTTGGGGCTTCAGCCGGAGAGGGAGTCGTGTGGCTTTGGGCTGAGGGGCGGGGGTGGAGTCCGGCGTTTTGGGGACTCGAGCAGAGGCTCAGCGGCTGGGTTTTGGGGCTCGGAAGGGGGCAGTAAGTGATGCGGTTCGGGGGCGGAGAGCAGAAGCCGTTTTGGCTGGTTCTGCAGGGGGGGTGGGCAGGAGGGTGTTGGGGGCTGCGGGGGAAAGCAGGGGCTGGGCGGGCTGCGGGGTGCTCAAACAGCAGGTGAGGTTTTCAAATCTGCAACTTGTAACTGTTGCAGCTTTATTCTGGCTTCCTCCATTTTTGCAAAAGCTTCTGTTGCTAGACAGAGCATTCCTCTGTGTATCAGCTACTTGAGCTAGTTTATTTCAATGCGTCTGATCAGGTTTGTCTGTTCAGCAAAGTGGCATTTAAAGGTGACGTTTCACCGGATGCCAGCGGCTGTGCCTTATTTCCAGTATAAAGATGTATTCCCCAAATATCAGAGTGGGATATAACAACTGCAGCTGGTCAAAAGTAACACTGAAATGCAAAATTTAGAATTTCTTTTTTCCCATTGGCTCCTCCTCAGTATGAACACAAAGTTAATTTCTATTCTTAATTCCTATTTATGCTACATCTATGAAGGATGAACGCGAGGAAAGGAGACCATAAAATACTGGCCTATTGCTATTTGTATGCTGTGCTTTGAACAGAAGAGACAAAACTGTCCTTTTTGTGAAATAATACTGGCTGTATCAGTGCCGTCCTCGTGTTTTTATTCAAAAATGTGAGATTTGTTGCCCCGAATGGTGAGAGTAGTTTTTGTTAATGGAAGTCGCAAGAGGTTCTGCCACCTTAAAAACCATAGAATCCTAGAATGGTTAGAGTTGGAAGGGACCTTCAAGATCATGGTGTTGCAGCCCCCCTGCCTTGGGCAGGGACGCCTCCACTAGAGCGGGTTGCTCAAAGCCCCGTCCAGCCTGGCCTTAAACACTTCCAGGGATGGGGCATCCACAGCTTCCCCGGGCAACCTGTTCCAGTGCCTCACCACCCTCATGGTAAAGAATTTCCTCCTAATATCTAGTCTGAATCTCCCCTCTTCCGATTTAAAACCGTTACCCCTTGTCCTGTCGCTACCTTTCCCGACAGAGAGTCCCTCTCCGGCTCTCCCGTAGGCTCCCTTCAGATATTGGAAGGCTGCTCTGAGGTCTCCCCGGAGCCTTCTCTTCTCCAGGCTGAACAACCCCAGCTCTCTCAGTCTCTCTTCACAGGGGAGGTGCTCCGTCCCTCCGATGGTTTTCGTGGCCCTCCGCTGGGCCCCTTCCAACAGGTCCACGTCCTTCCCGTGTCGAGGACTCCAAAGCTGGACACCGTACTCCAGGTGGGGTCTCGCGCGCGCAGAGTAGAGGGGGGTAGAATCGCCTCCCGTGACCCGCTGGCCACGCTTCTCTTGATGCAGCCCAGGGTGGGGTTGGCTTTCTGGGCTGCCAGCGCGCGTTGCCGGCTCGTACTGACATGTAATAATGCTACTGACGTACCGTTAGCAGCCTCGTGTTAAAAGAAGCAAGAAGCTGTAATATCCTTAATTTAGACAGTTTTTAGGTGAAATGGTGCATCCTCACTGTTTTGTCACTTTCAGGAGCGAGCAATTGACCGAGAGCACGAGAGAGACCTTTTCCAGCAAGAGATAGGGAAGCCGGAACAACAGCTTAAGGTTCCACAAAGGATTCGGCCTGTCAGCGAGCATCAAACCGGAGAGGTAACGCGCGCTATTGCTTGTACTCAAGGGATCTAAATGGTACGCTGTGACGTGCGGAAACAAACCTTACAACTCGCAGAGAGTTATAAAGCAGGTATGTTTATTGTGGCGCCGGGTGCAAGGGGGATCGCTCCTCCAAACTTGCACACCCTTAGGCTAAACCCGTAGTTATTTATAAGGTAAATCATACATATGCAAACTATGGGATGGGCTAATACAATTAGTTCTAACAATAGGTGTGACTATGTTAATTATTTCCGGAGCCTCATTATAATAAGTCTCATCCTTCAGGCATGTGCGTATCTTCTCCTGGTGTTTTTCTTTGGGGGGGCGTCTTAGGGAGTAAGTTCCACGATCACTGAACCGATTCGATTGTTTTGCTGATAGAGGCCGTAAAAGTCTCTTGCTATCTTCCTGTAATCGATCAGGATGTTCCGCTTGTCTTCTGCGTGGTCTGGCAGGGGTCGTAAAGTCTCTGGTTATCTTCTCCTGTTATCAGTCAGGATGTTCCCATTTGCTTGCGAAGTGTTCCTTCGAGGCTGAGGCCCGCCTCCGCTAATTGGGAAATTCTTTGTTTTCTTTCCTCCCCTCCAAGGTTGAGATATACGTCCCTGTCATGGTTAATCCCTCTGTTTTCTGTTTCAATCCCCCCTTTTCTTTGTTCATTTGTAAATTCTTTTACAATTGCCTATAACACACTTTCCTTCTCCATCTGATTTCTAAAATACATCCCTGATTCCACTCGTTCCCGGAGCTGATGCTTTTTCCATTGAATGTATTCGTCTCTTGCCCCCATGGTACAACACATAAAACATCTAGCTATTACACACACTAAAATTCCTAACATAAGCACTGCTACTAGAAGGATAAACAGTTGTCTAAGCCATGCCAGACTAGGTAACCATGAGGTTAACTTTTCCCAAAGGTCTGAGAACCCAAATGTGGTATCATCCTGCGCAGTCTGATGCAAGATCTGAGTTTTAGCTATGAGATTTTGTAAGTCTTTTTCTATCCTTCCGCTTTGTTTACATATGAGCAACAGCTCTGATTAATCACTGCGCATAAGCCTCCCTCTTTCCAAGTTAGTAAATCTAATGCCGTTCTATTTTGTCCAACTACATTTGCTAATGACTGGACTTCTTGTTGAAGTGCCTGTATAGCACCTATTGTAGATTTCTCAAGCGCTGCTATAGTAGCTGATATGTTTACAATTGCTTTCTCCAATTCACTAATGCCTAAGGATGGTATAAGCCACCTTACAAAGCTATGGAATCTTGTTCCCCTTGTCACTAGAACCAGTTTTTCTACCTCTCGGAGCTGCTTTTGTAAATTTATCATGTAATCTGTCAATATTTCATTCCCCAACTCTGTGGATGTCCCGTCTTGTACACTATATGGTCTCCCATAGAGTATTTCAAAGGGGCTCAAACCTTCTTTGGTTCTGGGTTTTGTTCTTATCCTGAGAAGGGCTAATGGTAATGACTGGGGCCAGGTCAAGTTAGCTTCCTGGCCTAGTTTCACAATCTGAGTTTTGATCAAGTGATTCATCTTTTCTACCTGACCACTCGATCGTGGGTTGTATGGGGTATGAAGTTGCCAATCTATACCCAATAATCTGCTTACTTTTGAAACAACCTTTGCAGTGAAATGAGATCCTCGGTCCGAGGAAATCACTGCGGGAACCCCAAATCTTGGTATAATTTCTTGCAACAATGCTTTAACCACTTCTCTTGTTTTATTGGTTCGGCAGGGAAATGCCTCTGGCCATCCTGAAAAGGTATCGGTTAGTACCAATAGGTATCGAAACCCCCCTTTTCTTGTAAGTTCTGAGAAATCAATTTGCCATTGTTGTCCCGGATAGTTTCCCTTTCCTATTTGGCCGAACTGGACTCTGGGACCTGTCCTAGGGTTGTTCTGTAGACATACCTCACACTGCTGAGTGACTTGTTTGACCGTGGCATATAGATTGCGAGCACATATTATCCTACTCAGGTATCTGTAAAGTGCCTCTGTTCCCCAATGGGATTTTCTATGTTCTGCCATGACCACTGCCCATAATAACGAAAAAGGCACTATTATTTTTCCCTGTGGGGTTTTGGCCCATTTCCCTTCGATTTTCCCATTTAAGTCTTTGATCAATTTGTGATCATCCCTAGAATATTTAGGTTCGTCGTCAATTTGTATTTTACCATCTGGGACCAAGGATTGTATTTCTGTATTACCCATTTCTGCTGCCCTTTTGGCTTCTCAGTCCGCCAGTGCGTTACCCAGTTCCACAGCGGTGTTCCCTTTTTGGTGAGCTTTGCAGTGCATGATAGTCACTTTGGTAGGCAGTAATACTGCATCTAAGAGTTTAAGAATTTCTTCAGCATGTTTGATGTGTTTCCCTTGTGTAGATAAGAGTCCTCTTTCTCTCCAGACTGCCCCGTGAGCATGCACCACCCCGAAAGCATATTTAGAGTCTGTCCAGATATTTATCCGTTTTCCTTTGGCTAGTTCCAGCGCTCGGGTTAGTGCTATTATCTCAGCCTTTTGGGCTGATGTATTTGGGGCCAGAGCTTTGGACTCTATTACCTTCTCTGTGGTGGTTACCGCATAGCCAGCTTTACGTATCCCTTGCTGAATGAAGCTGCTCCCGTCGGTGAACCAGGAATCCTCTGCATCTTCCAATGGTTCCTCTTTCAGATCTGGTCGACTGGAGTACACCGCCTCAATTGTTTCCAAGCAGTCATGGGTCACTGATTCTCCTGCTGTTCCGCTGAGGAAAGAGGCTGGATTGACAATATTAGTTACTGTTATTTCTACATCATCTTGCTCTATCAGGATAGCCTGGTACTTGAGAAACCTCTGAGGCGAAAGCCAATGCCCTCCTTTTACTTCCAGTACTGCTGAGACGGTGTGTGAAACCATAACTGTGATTTTCTGGCCTAGGGTGAACTTACGGGCCTCTTGGATGTTTATTACCACTGCTGCCACTGCTCGGAGACAGCTAGGCCACCCTTTACTTACTCCGTCGAGCTGTTTAGAGAAGTATGCCACCGCCCTCCGATAGGGTCCCAGATTCTGAGCCAGGACTCCTAAGGCCATTTCTTGCTTTTCATAGGAAAACAACCAGAAAGGTTTAGTAGTATCGGGTAACCCCAGGGCAGGCGCTTCCATTAACCTCTTTTTTAACTGATGGAAGGCTCTGTCTGCTTCCTTATTCCACACAATATTCTTTGAGTTAGATTTTAGTAACTCGTATAGCGGCTTTACCAAGAGTCCGTAGTTATATATCCAGAGACGACACCATCCTGTCATCCCTAGAAAGGTCCGAAGTTCCTTAGGCGTCTGTGGTCGAGGTGTCTGGCAGATGGCTTCTTTCCTCTCCTTCCCGAGTGTCCGTTGGCCTGCGGTTATTTCATATCCCAGATAGGTCACTTGCTGCTGGGCTATCTGCGCCTTCTGTGGAGAAACTTTATAGCCATTAAGTCCAAGGAAATTTAGCAGGCTCACAGTCCATTCTAGGCATGTTTCTCTGGTGTCAGTGGCAAGTAACATATCGTCCACATACTGTAATACCATTCCTGTCCCAGGCGGGCGTTTCCACTGTTCTAAGTCTTTGGCTAGCTGATTTCCAAAAAGTGTTGGGCTATTTTTAAAGCCCTGTGGTAGCACAGTCCATGTAAGCTGTGTTTTCCTTCCAGATTCTGGGTTTTCCCACTCGAATGCGAACAAAAGTTGGCTCTCTGGGCTCAGAGGCAGGCAGAAAAAGGCATCCTTTAGGTCCAAGACGGTAAACCATGCCAATTCAGGTACCAATTTAGTTAGGAGAGTGTATGGATTTGCTACTACCCGATGTAAATCCTCAACAATTTTGTTGATAGCCCTGAGATCCTGTACTATGCGATAGCTACCATCCGGCTTTTTGACAGGTAATATTGGAGTGTTATACTCTGATTCACATTCTTTCAGCCGCCCATACTCGATAAACTGGTCTATAGTTTGTCGGATCCCCTTCCTATCCTCTACCCTGAGGGGATACTGTTTGACTCTCACTGGTCGTGCTCCTTGTTTGGGTTTTATCGCTATAGGGGAAGCACTTTTTTGCTCTCCCCGGCTCTCCCGAGGCCCATACCCCCAGATAAATTTGGTCTTTAATCTCCTCAGGCACTCCTGGAGTAATGGGAGTTCCTATCAGGGCCAAACTTAATACTTCAATTAGTTGATCTTCAAAACCCTGAATCTTTTCAGGCCTTGTGCACCCTTGCCCTATGCTGCAGGCTGAGCAACATCTTTTTATGTCTGCTTTCATTTCTTTCATTTTTTTCTTTCTCTAAGGCTAATACCATAGGGTCTTGTGGAGGTAATAGCCCGCAGTCCCGTTGGTATTCTGGGTGATTTCGAAGGGTGAAAAACATGTCCGCATATGTAACTTCATCCCACTTTCTTTCCCTTCTAAGGAATAGCATTAATTGTAATATAGTATTGTAATTAAGGGTCCCGTTAACGGGCCATTTCTCCTGATCATCTAACTTGTAAAGAGGCCACCATTGATTGCAATATTTAATTAAGGTTTTCTTGTCCACGCTGCCACCTGGTGGGCCTCCGATCTCCTTCCAGTGTGCTAAGATACATCCTAGAGGACTCTTTTTCATTATCCCGCCTCCTTGTTTATTGCCCATTTTATGCTCTTTCTACCCCTTGATTAAGAGGTGACCCTGATCTCCGTGTGTCACCTGGGTGTTATTCCTGTTTTCTCTCCCGGGAAATAGTACAACTATATCCCTGTCGCTACCTTTATCTCCAGGGGTAGGCTATGTCTCCACAGATTACTTGTTTCAATTCTCCCGCCCGCTCGATCTTTTCCCACTCAGTCCAGCTTCCACACTGTGAACACCAAAAATCGTCTTCCTGATCTACCCAAACCTCCGTATTACAAGCAAAACACTTTAGGATAAAAATAGGATCACAAACGTTATCCGAGTGTCCAAGACACTGCCACTCAATCTTCTCAATATCAGGTTCACACAATGTTTCTTTACAGTCTGTCATACGCTTCGTTCGTCTCCGGCCGCTCTCCTCGCGGAGAACACGGAACCGCGGATCAGAACTCCGCACTCGCTCCGCAGCAGTGCCGCGTCTCAATCACTCAGTTCACTCATACAATAATTTCCACCTTATATTAGACAATAACACGGAAGTGGTATCTTATGACAAATACAACAAGTAATAACACGGTAGTGATACCCTAGGACAGATACAACATATAACCAACAGTATCGCAGGGTTACACTTCCACGCACTAACATAAAACCAAGGGATCCCACACAAGCACAACCCAACCGTTAGCCCAAGCTTGAGCATACCCCGGGGCGAGTACGCCGACTCTTTACCACGCGTAGGACGTCTCCTCACGGCTTACAGGTCCCCCCCTAAGAAAACTCTAAACATACCTGGTCCGCAATAGATGGTCCTTGTCTGTCCCCGCGGTGATCTGGATGAGTAAGGGAGTCCCTCCGAGAAATCTCGGGGGCGCCCAGAGGAGTCCCGTCCTCAGCAGGTCCCGCAGCCGGACAGAGAGGGTCCCATCTGGGTCGCCAAATTGACGTGCGGAAACAAACCTTACAACTCGCAGAGAGTTATAAAGCAGGTATGTTTATTGCGGTGCCGGGTGCAAGGGGGATCGCTCCTCCAAACTTGCACACCCTTAGGCTAAACCCGTAGTTATTTATAAGGTAAATCATACATATGCAAACTATGGGATGGGCTAATACAATTAGTTCTAACAATAGGTGTGACTATGTTAATTATTTCCAGAGCCTCATTATAATAAGTCTCATCCTTCAGGCATGTGCGTATCTTCTCCTGGTGTTTTTCTTTGGGGGGGCGTCTTAGGGAGTAAGCTCCACGATCACTGAACCGATTCGATTGTTTTGCTGATAGAGGCCGTAAAAGTCTCTTGCTATCTTCCTGTAATCGATCAGGATGTTCCGCTCGTCCTCTGCGTGGTCTGGCAGGGGTCGTAAAGTCTCTGGTTATCTTCTCCTGTTATCAGTCAGGATGTTCCCATTTGCTTGCGAAGTGTTCCTTCGAGGCTGAGGCCCGCCTCCGCTAATTGGGAAATTCTTTGTTTTCTTTCCTCCCCTCCAAGGTTGAGATATACGTCCCTGTCATGGTTAATCCCTCTGTTTTCTGTTTCAGCTGACAGCCGTTCGGATACCCTAGGGAAGCTGTTTTATGGTGTCCCTAACCTGCATCCATTCGCAAGGCAGGAAAGGAAATCCCCCGAGATGAAAGGCTACGGTGTCGGGGGAACGTGGGGAAAGTGTGTTCTGGGTGTTTTTTGAGTCGGTCGGTTGGATGTTTTTAGTAGCAGACACACAGAAACTTCGTAACTTTCAAAAAGACTCCCTCGCGTAACTTAATTTAGAAAATGGGGTTTTCAAAAGCCCGTGGAAACATTCAGGACTCCTGTAGCGATTCCCCCTGCTCTTGTGTCCTTTTGTGACGTCCTGTTGGTAGCACGGGTACGGGCACCGCAGGAACGCAGTGACCAAGGGGTCACAGCCGAGACGTAGCGGCGCTCTCTGCGTGCGCCTCCCCGGGAGACGTCTGTCTCCCCTGAAACAATCTGGTGACCGCAGAAGGGCAGCTCGAGGAAGTCACAGCAACCTCTTAGGCCCAGCAAAAGCCAGAAAAGCGACAGCGGTGCAAACGCTGTGTATTGTGAAGCTTTTTGCCTGTTTTGTTTGGTGACCTTTGGGTCAATTAAACTGCATTTTATTTTTTGGTGGGTTTTCTCCTGTCTTGCTTTTAGAGCAAGGCTGATATTTTTGCGTGATTCTCTCGCCCGATTTTCAGTCTTCAGCTTCTTCTCAGGTGGCACTGCGATTTTCAAAGAAAAGCTCTTCCTTTCGGTTCAGTTCAGTTGCTGTCGTTCGGTTCTTAAATGGTAGCAACGTTTAGTATTCTATATTAGATAGTTTATGACCACAGACAGTAATGGGACATACATGGATAGACGTGAAATGTAAGTTGTCAAAATATTTATTGCCTTACAATTCTCGGAGGTAGGGGTGTGTTTCCTGGGGTTTCAAAATCTATTTCACTAAAAAGGTTTGTAACAAATCCTGCAAAGTGTTCAGCCCGTACCGGGCGACCTGGCTGTCGTCAGCCTCTGCGTACAAGGAGTGGTGGGCCATTAGCCGAATGTGTGTTAACCGACACGCGTGGAGCAATTCCGCATCCGTCTGCTTCTGTGGCAAAGCGGGTGCCCGCTCCTGTCCTACGGACACGTTCCACAGAGGAGGGAGGCACAATTAGTTTTCCTGAATCCGGGATGTTCGTTTTGAGTTCGTTTTGTGATGCGTCTCCTCATAATTTGAGGCATGGGTAGCGTGTGAATTCCTAGTTAAAATTCTCACAGTTAAAAAGGCAAAACTTCTCCTGAGAAAAAAAATTTCAAATTTGATTGCATAATGAAACGAGGCCTGTTTTCCTGCACAGAAACGATTTGTGGGAATCGTCCTGAATTACAAGCGTGTATACCCAGATGTGTACACTCCAAGTTGGCAGATAGGCTGCAGCAGCAATGTAAAGCATGCTTTAAGGTGAAAGATGGCTGTAACTGTGATGAAAACTTTAAGGTTCGTACTAGATGCTTTTAAAGTAGGATTTTTCACAGGCAGGCGCAGCGGCAATTTTAGAGCCGAGTGGTGCCGAATATTACCCATTTACAGACAGAATTCTCGGTACTGTCTTAGATTTACATCGAATTTCTATCAAATGAGCCACCTAGCCTTCCTATATAGTATATTTTGGTGCCCCGATATTACTTGGCGTATTTCATAAGTATACCTTTTATGGCCGTTTCTCGTGCTTTTCCGAGAGAGCTGCTTTACTTTTTCATAGTTGCACGGTTTTTGAATGCCTCTTCTGCCTTTCAGATCTTCTCTTTCTCCTACGCCTTAAATACTCGTACAAGAACGTGCAGAAAATGTTATGTGCAGCTGTAACGTGCTTTGGGGTTTTTTTTGGTAGGATGAAATGGAAATACTGGGACTGGCGATCCAGAAGTCTGAAGAAGCCACCGTAAAGGACCGTCCCAGTGACTACCGTCGAGTTAGGATTATTAAAAGCACCAAAGCGACACGCTCGTAGAGATGGGGACTACCTCTGGACACGTGTTAATCCCGGTCAGGTGTCCTCGGGATACAGATGGTCTGCGCTTCCTGCTCTGACAAGACAGAAGCGATGAGCTTCAGGATGAGCTCCTGAAGACAAGAAAGAGGCCAGGTGCCGGGGTTCTTGTCTCTTTGTTTGTTTGTTTGTTTGTTTGTTTTGGGCGGGGGGTGGCGGGCGGGCGGGCGTGTGGCTTCCAAAACAGGGTGCGCGGTTGACTGCAGGTGGCAGCCTGCAGAGCTCTTTTGCTGCCTGACCTCGCCTTTTCTTTGTCACTCCTCTTTCATGGCATCTGCGCTGAAAGCCGGGGCGGTCAACGAAGAGACGTGGACAAAACGGGACGAACCGGCGCCGCTTCTGCCTGTTTTCCAGGCTTTGCCACGAACCAAGGAGCATCATCAGCCTCGTCACTGGTGGCGGCGAGTCCTGAGGTGGCTTAGGTGAGTCGAGCCTTCCAGGAACGTCCGTTGTCCGTAGCCTACGGCGTGTCATTTGGACGTCAGTCGGAAGGAGGTTTCCCTTTCTGAAAGGGCACCGGTTTCTCGTGCCAAGCGGTTGCCTCTCCTGAAGTTCCCACGAGAGGGGATCCTCGGAGACGATGCGCTGGGCAGCAGAAGTCATCAGCGAGGAGACGTCGCGCGCTCTATTAAATAGGGACAAAAAGAAAGACGATGTCCTTCCAAAGGCCCGAGCGCGGCACCTCTTCCGACGGCCGATGGCATGGCCGGCCTTTGGGCTCTGGGTCCCCCGTAACAGCGGGGACACGGCCAAACCCTGTTCCTCTGCGTGTTCGGCACAGCCAAAAGCCTTGGCCGGTCCGCCGGTCGTTTTCGGTAGCCTGGTGGATCGCGGCACCGGGGATTGGATTTCCCCCCGCCAAAAGTACAGCCGTTTGGGGAATCTCTTACCTTCCTGGTTTTTTCTATCGTAAAGGAGACTTTAAAAAAAGGGTTAAAGTCGTATAACGTGCAAACTGACTTGCAGGCTTTAAACGGCAACCGTCCACCGGCTGTAGCCTACAGCGTCTTAGGCGTCCCTAAGCGGCGAGGTATTTGTTCCAAATCTTTGAAAAGAGAGGCGACTGAAGGTAACGGGTTGGGTTTTTGGTTGGGTTTTTTTTCTAGTTTTTTTGTTTTTTGTTTTTCCCCCCCCTTTTCTTTAGGCGGAGCGCTCTGAAGAACCTGATTTCTGCCTGGCTTTCAGCGTCGCGTTTCCCCGGCAGTGCGGTAGCATCTCTCTCGGGCAGTGCCGCCGGCCAGATGTCCCTCCTCCTTGGGTAGGAGAGAAAGCAGCCCCCGGTCAAATGACAACTGCGCGTTCTGGAGACGGAGAGCGCAACGGTGGGGGTTCGGAGCTGTGCCAGTTGAATTAGCGCCGAAGAAAAAACCCGAGGCTTTTCTAGCGTGAGTATTTTTCTTGGCCGTATCTAAACGCGCGCAGAGCTTTCCAGCGGCAGGGAAAGGGAAGGGAGGAGGCGCTTCCCCCCAGCGGGCGGAGGGTTTGTTACGCTGTTAGGCTGAGAAGGTGTTGCAAGTGGCACGGGTCAGTCTGAATAGGGACCTGAAGCGTCGGGATGGCTCCGGCTTTGGCAGGCCGTGCCGTCTTTGGAGCGGAGCTGTTTCCCCGCAATCCTCCTGTAGCTCAGCTCCTGTCCTGTCCCTCGGCCGGAGGGAATTCCTCTACTCTCTTCGGTGCTCTTTCGTTTGATGATGCTGATCTCCGGTTGGGGTTTGCTGTTTGTTTTGCAGGTGCCTCGTTGTCCGCGTCTCGTGCTGCTCGACAGATGCCCCGGCCCGGGTTTGCAGCCGGTGGTGGAGCCGCCTGAGGGGAAGGGGCCAGCCCTGGGTCTGGTCGTTCGGTGCATTTTTTGGGGCGAATTAAAAAAACCGGTGCGTGTGGGGGGGGGGGGGTGGTGTGATGATGTCATTTGGGGCAGCCGGATGTCAGCGGGGGAGCGACGGTGCGGCGGAGGAGCAGGTGAGTGGGGGTTAAGTGGGGTTCCCCCCACAAGAGGGTGGGTCACGGCCCCCAGACGCCTGAAAACTTGGTGCGGGGCAGGTGGTTGGGGTTTTGGGCGGTGGTGTTTAAAAAATGTTAAAAGCTGTATATGCGGGGGTGAGGCATTGGAGTAGAGAACAATCTCTCATTTTTCTGTGTGTTGAAAAATAATATTCCCTTACGTATATAAAAGGAGTTCCAAATACCAACCCGTATCTCTAAGGATTCTGTATTATTTAATGGGAGTTTAGACGACGGAAAGATTTTTTAAAAGATTTATTTATAAAGAGAGATTGAAGCGTCAAAGCGGATGTCTGGACAGGTCGCTAGTCCAATTGGATGTTGTCTATCGTGCGTGTTAATCTGTAAGTCTAAACAGATGTGACTCTTAGCAGAGGTTCTGTCGAAGTGTATCAAGAGCATCCGTTTTCCCTAAGTCTTACCCACGGGTCGGTCAGTGCGGAGGCGTAAACGCCTGTGCTGTAGATGGTTCCAGACTGCAAAGAGAGCCTATCGCTAGAAGGGATTTCCAAACTGGCCCTCCCCTCTGCTCTCTCTTGCCGGCGTCCAAGCGCTTTCAAAAGCGCTTTAAGCAGGAGTGTTGATTCCCAGGAGGATAGGGAAGCTCTACAGAGAGACTTAGGTAGATTGGATCGTTGGGCCAACATCAGTGGTATGAGTTTCAACAAGGGCGAGCGCCAGGTTCTGCGCGTGGGCCACAATAACCCCGAGCAGCGCTACAGGCTTGGGGAAATGTGGCTGGAAAACCACCTGGAAGAAAGAGACCTGGGGGTTCTAATGGACAAGCGGCTGAACGTGAGCCGGCAGTGTGCCCAGGTGGCCACGAAAGCCAACGGCATCCTGGCTTGTATTAGAAACAGCGTGAGCAGCAGAAGTAGGGAGGCGATTGTGCCCCTGTACTCGGCACTGGTGAGGCCACACCTGGAGTATCGCGTCCGGTTTTGGGCACCTCAATCCAAGAGAGATGTCGAGGTGCTGGAGCGAGTGCAGAGGAGGGCAACGAAGCTGGTGAAGGGCCTGGAAAACAAATCCTATGAAGAGCGGTTGAAGGAGCTGGGACTGTTTAGTATGAGGAAGAGGGGGCTGAGGGGAGACCTCGTCACTCTCTAAACCTACTTGAAAGGACACTGTAGAGAGGTCGGTGCTGGTCTCCTGGCACGGGTAGGTAATGACAGAACGAGAGGGAACGGCTTCAAGCTCCAACAGGGTAGGTTTAGACTGGACATTAGGAAAGAATGTTTCACAGAGGGAGTGGTCGGGCATTGGAACAGGCTACCCAGGGAGGTGGTCGAGTCACCATCCCTGGATGTGTTTAAGAACCGTTGAGATGTGGTGTTGGGGGATATGGTGTAGGGGAGAACTTTGTAGAGTAGGGTAGATGGTTGGACTCGATGATGCCAAGGGTCTCTTGCAACCTAGACGATTCTATGATTCTATGAAAAGCAGCCCCTTCCCCCGTTTCCCCTCCCGCCCTGGGGAGCTGGATCGGTGCAGCGGGACAGGAGGAAAAAAACGCAGCCCCGTTTTCCTGCAGGGACGCAAAGCTCCCCGATGTCTCTGTGGTGGATAAGGCGGCACCCCCGCCTGCCTTCCTGGACGCCGGCGGACTGGCTGCTGTCGCCCCCACGGCCCCCGGGGCCACGCGCAGAGCGCCGCGGCGTCCCTGGGGCTGGTTGCGGGGCGAACACCGGAGGTTTTTGGCGCCGAGGCGACGGCTGCGGCTGCCCGGACTGCGAGCGGGGACAGGGCAGAGAGCGGGAAGGCCTGCCCGCCGGTAAGTGGTCACGGTCCCTGGGTGGAGGGAAGCGGGCTGAGAGCGGTCACCGCTCATGGCCCCGGTGAGGTCTCAGAGGGGGACAAGGAAGGGGGCGTGGGCGCTGGCCGGTGCTTTCCGCCCGCTGCGGACCGGTCCGCAGCGATTTCTGGGCTGGCCGCCGTTTTCCCCCGGCCCCCTCCGGTTCCGGAGCGGCTCGGCCCGCCCATACCGCGCGCCCATTGGTCGCGGTGCCGTAAGCGGCGTCCGTCCTCTAGGAGCCCCCGTCCCATTGGTCGATCGCGCCGTCAATCTCCAGCGCCTCCCAGTCCGGCCAATCGGAGCGCGGCAGGCGATCCGACCAATCGGAGCGGGGCGGTCGCGTTGTGATTGGCTCGTCCTCCTGTCAATCCGCCCGGGGGCGGTTGCCATGGTGAGGAAGCCCCGCCCGGTCGCGCATGCGCAGTAGTAAGGACGGCGCCGCCCTCACTACTGCGCATGCGCCACCGGGCGGGGCGTCCTCACCATGGCAACCGCCATTGACGTCCCACTCCGGCCAATCGGAGCGCGGCAGGCGATCCGACCAATCGGAGCGCGGCGGTCGCGTTGTGATTGGCTCGTCCTCCTGTCAATCCGCCTGGGGGGCGGTTGCCATGGTGAGGAAGCCCCGCCTGGTCGCGCATGCGCAGTAGTAAGGGCGGCGCCGTGCTCGCTACTGCCGCCTTGTGGACAAAAATCGGTACTGCAGGTGGGGGGCGCGCATGCGCAGTGGAAAGAGTGGCGCCGCCCTCGCTGCTGCCGCCGCTTGTGGACAAAAAGTGGTACTGCAGGTACGGGGGTAGGGGGGGTCCGGCCGCATGCGCAGTGGACGGGGGGGGGGGGGGCGCTGCGCTCGCCGCTGCCGCCCGTGCCAGCAGAAACCGGCGCTGCAGCTCGGCGGATGCGGGGGGGGAAGGCGGAGCCCTGGGAGGTTCCATTTTCCCCAAATTGGGGAAAATTATTCAATTTGGGGTTTTTTTCGGTGCTTTTCCGCAACGGAAAAGACTTCAGGGTTTTGTTAGGGTTTTTCTTGCCCTTCCCCGCCGCCGGGGACGGCGCCCATGCGGGGGCTGACGCTGCAGAACCGTAAATTGAACCCCCAAATTGAACCCCGAACATGAATAACATTTTCCCCAATTTGGGGAAAAGGGAACCTTCCCCGGTCCCGCCTCCCCCCGCTCCCCGAGCCGCACCGCCGGTTTCTGCTGGCACGGGCGGCAGCGGCGGCGAGCGCAGCGCCCCCCTTTCTACTGGGCATGCGCGTCGTCCCCCCCCCCCCCACCCTGTACCTGCGCACCTGCAGTACCGCTTTTTGTCCACGAGGGGGCAGTAGCGAGCACGGCGACGCCCTCACTACTGCGCATGCGCCACCGGGCGGGGCGTCCTCACCATGGCAACCGCCATTGACGTCCCACTCCGGCCAATCGGAGCGCGGCAGGCGATCCGACCAATCGGAGCGCGGCGGTCGCGCTGTGATTGGCTCGTCCTCCTGTCAATCCGCCCGGGGGCGGTTGCCATGGTGAGGAAGCCCCGCCCGGTCGCGCATGCGCAGTAGTAAGGACGGCGCCGTCCTCACTACTGCGCATGCGCCACAGGGCGGGGCGTCCTCACCATGGCAACCGCCCCCTGGCGGATTGACAGGAGGACGAGCCAATCACAGCGCGACCGCCGCGCTCCGATTGGTCGGATCGCCTGCCGCGCTCCGATTGGCCGGGGTGGGAGGCGCTGAAGATTGACGGCGCGACCGACCAATGGGACGGGCTCCCCGAGGACGGAAGCCGCTTCCGGCGCCGTGACCAATGGGCGCGCCGCATGGGCGGGCCGAGCCGCTCCGGAAGCGGAGGGGGCCGGGGGAAAATGGCGGCGCGCGCAGAAGCGGCTGCGGCGCGGCGCGGCGCGGACCGCACCGCACCGCACCGGCGCGGGCGGAAAGCACCGGGCAGCCGGACAGCGTCGCGGTGCCGCTGGACAGCGTCGCGGTGCCGCTGGACAGCGTCGCGAGGCAGCTGGACAGCGTCGAGGCCAGCGGGGGGGCGCGGGGAAGGCGGCCGGGGTCCCGAGGCGGCTCCGAGGGGAGACGGCGTTGCGGGGGGGCGGGCTGAGGCGTCTGGGGAGGTGCTCGCGGCTCCCGGGGCTGGCAAACGGGCTCGCGTGGCTGGTGTTGGGGCTTCAGCCGGAGAGGGAGTCGTGTGGCTTTGGGCTGAGGGGCGGGGGTGGAGTCCGGCGTTTTGGGGACTCGAGCAGAGGCTCAGCGGCTGGGTTTTGGGGCTCGGAAGGGGGCAGTAAGTGATGCGGTTTGGGGGCGGAGAGCAGAAGCCGTTTTGGCTGGTTCTGCACGGGGGGTGGGCAGGAGGGCGTTGGGGGCTGCGGGGGAAAGCAGGGGCTGGGCGGGCTGCGGGGTGCTCAAACAGCAGGTGAGGTTTTCAAATCTGCAACTTGTAACTGTTGCAGCTTTGTTCTGGCTTCCTCCATTTTTGCAAAAGCTTCTGTTGCTAGACAGAGCATTCCTCTGTGTATCAGCTACTTGAGCTAGTTTATTTCAATGCGTCTGATCAGGTTTGTCTGTTCAGCAAAGTGGCATTTAAAGGTGACGTTTCACCGGATGCCAGCGGCTGTGCCTTATTTCCAGTATAAAGATGTATTCCCCAAATATCAGAGGGGGATATAACAACTGCAGCTGGTCAAAAGTAACACTGAAATGCAAAATTTAGAATTTCTTTTTTCCCATTGGCTCCTCCTCAGTATGAACACAAAGTTAATTTCTATTCTTAATTCCTATTTATGCTACCTATATGAAGGATGAACGCGAGGAAAGGAGACCATAAAATACTGGCCTATTGCTATTTGTATGCTGTGCTTTGAACAGAAGAGACAAAACTGTCCTTTTTGTGAAATAATACTGGCCGTATCAGTGCCGTCCTCGTGTTTTTATTCAAAAATGTGAGATTTGTTGCCCCGAATGGTGAGAGTAGTTTTTGTTAATGGAAGTCGCAAGAGGTTCTGCCACCTTAAAAACCATAGAATCCTAGAATGGTTAGAGTTGGAAGGGACCTTCAAGATCATGGTGTTGCAGCCCCCCTGCCTTGGGCAGGGACGCCTCCACTAGAGCGGGTTGCTCAAAGCCCCGTCCAGCCTGGCCTTAAACACTTCCAGGGATGGGGCATCCACAGCTTCCCCGGGCAACCTGTTCCAGTGCCTCACCACCCTCACGGTAAAGAATTTCCTCCTAACATCTAGTCTGAATCTCCCCTCTTCCGATTTAAAACCGTTACCCCTTGTCCTGTCGCTACCTTTCCCGACAGAGAGTCCCTCTCCGGCTCTCCCGTAGGCTCCCTTCAGATATTGGAAGGCTGCTCTGAGGTCTCCCCGGAGCCTTCTCTTCTCCAGGCTGAACAACCCCAGCTCTCTCAGTCTCTCTTCACAGGGGAGGTGCTCCGTCCCTCCGATGGTTTTCGTGGCCCTCCGCTGGGCCCCTTCCAACAGGTCCACGTCCTTCCCGTGTCGAGGACTCCAAAGCTGGACACCGTACGCCAGGTGGGGTCTCGCGCGCGCAGAGTAGAGGGGGGTAGAATCGCCTCCCGTGACCCGCTGGCCACGCTTCTCTTGATGCAGCCCAGGGTGGGGTTGGCTTTCTGGGCTGCCAGCGCGCGTTGCCGGCTCGTACTGACATGTAATAATGCTACTGACGTACCGTTAGCAGCCTCGTGTTAAAAGAAGCGAGAAGCTGTAATATCCTTAATTTAGACAGTTTTTACGTGAAATGGTGCATCCTCACTGTTTCGTCACTTTCAGGAGCGAGCAATTGACCGAGAGCAGGAGAGAGACCTTTTCCAGCAAGAGATAGGGAAGCCGGAACAACAGCTTAAGGTTCCACAAAGGATTCGGCCTGTCAGCGAGCATCAAACCGGAGAGGTAACGCGCGCTATTGCTTGTACTCAAGGGATCTAAATGGTACGCTGACAGCCGTTCGGATACCCTAGGGAAGCTGTTTTATGGTGTCCCTAACCTGCATCCGTTCGCAAGGCAGGAAAGGAAATCCCCCGAGATGCAAGGCTACGGTGTCGGGGGAACGTGGGGAAAGTGTGTTCTGGGTGTTTTTTGAGTCGGTCGGTTGGATGTTTTTAGTAGCAGACACACAGAAGCCTCGTAACTTTCAAAAAGACTCCCTCGCGTAACTTAATTTAGAAAATGGGGTTTTCAAAAGCCCGTGGAAACATTCAGGACTCCTGTAGCGATTCCCCCTGCTCTTGCGTCCTTTTGTGACATCCTGTTGGTAGCACGGGTACGGGCACCGCAGGAACGCAGTGACCAAGGGGTCACAGCCGAGACGTAGCGGCGCTCTCTGCGTGCGCCTCCCCGGGAGACGTCTGTCTCCCCTGAAACAATCTGGTGACCGCAGAAGGGCAGCTCGAGGAAGTCACAGCAACCTCTTAGGCCCAGCAAAAGCCAGAAAAGCGACAGCGGTGCAAACGCTGTGTGTTGTGAAGCTTTTTGCCTGTCTTGTTTGGTGACCTTTGGGTCAATTGAACTGCATTTTATTTTTTGGTGGGTTTTCTCCTGTCTTGCTTTTAGAGCAAGGCTGATATTTTTGCGTGATTCTCTCGCCCGATTTTCAGTCTTCAGCTTCTTCTCAGGTGGCACTGCGATTTTCAAAGAAAAGCTCTTCCTTTCGGTTCAGTTCAGTTGCTGTCGTTCGGTTCTTAAATGGTAGCAACGTTTAGTATTCTATATTAGATAGTTTATGACCACAGACAGTAATGGGACATACATGGATAGACGTGAAATGTAAGTTGTCAAAATATTTATTGCCTTACAATTCTCGGAGGTAGGGGTGTGTTTCCTGGGGTTTCAAAATCTATTTCACTAAAAAGGTTTGTAACAAATCCTGCAAAGTGTTCAGCCCGTACCGGGCGACCTGGCTGTCGTCAGCCTCTGCGTACAAGGAGTGGTGGGCCATTAGCCGAATGTGTGTTAACCGACACGCGTGGAGCAATTCCGCATCCGTCTGCTTCTGTGGCAAAGCGGGTGCCCGCTCCTGTCCTACGGACACGTTCCACAGAGGGGGGAGGCACAATTAGTTTTCCTGAATCCGGGATGTTCGTTTTGAGTTCGTTTTGTGATGCGTCTCCTCATAATTTGAGGCATGGGTAGCGTGTGAATTCCTAGTTAAAATTCTCACAGTTAAAAAGGCAAAACTTCTCCCGAGAAAAAAAATTTCAAATTTGATTGCATAATGAAACGAGGCCTGTTTTTCTGCACAGAAACGATTTGTGGGAATCGTCCTGAATTACAAGCGTGTATACCCAGATGTGTACACTCCAAGTTGGCAGATAGGCTGCAGCAGCAATGTAAAGCATGCTTTAAGGTGAAAGATGGCTGTAACTGTGATGAAAACTTTAAGGTTCGTACTAGATGCTTTTAAAGTAGGATTTTTCACAGGCAGGCGCAGCGGCAATTTTAGAGCCGAGTGGTGCCGAATATTACCCATTTACAGACAGAATTCTCGGTACTGTCTTAGATTTACATCGAATTTCTATCAAATGAGCCACCTAGCCTTCCTATATAGTATATTTTGGTGCCCCGATATTACTTGGCGTATTTCATAAGTATACCTTTTATGGCCGTTTCTCGTGCTTTTCCGAGAGAGCTGCTTTACTTTTTCATAGTTGCACGGTTTTTGAATGCCTCTTCTGCCTTTCAGATCTTCTCTTTCTCCTACGCCTTAAATACTCGTACAAGAACAGGCAGAAAATGTTATGTGCAGCTGTAACGTGCTTTGGGGTTTTTTTTGGTAGGATGAAATGGAAATACTGGGACTGGCGATCCAGAAGTCTGAAGAAGCCACCGTAAAGGACCGTCCCAGTGACTACCGTCGAGTTAGGATTATTAAAAGCACCAAAGCGACACGCTCGTAGAGATGGGGACTACCTCTGGACACGTGTTAATCCCGGTCAGGTGTCCTCGGGATACAGATGGTCTGCGCTTCCTGCTCTGACAAGACAGAAGCGATGAGCTTCAGGATGAGCTCCTGAAGACAAGAAAGAGGCCAGGTGCCGGGGTTCTTGTCTCTTTGTTTGTTTGTTTGTTTGTTTGTTTTGGGCGGGGGGTGGCGGGCGGGCGGGCGTGTGGCTTCCAAAACAGGGTGCGCGGTTGACTGCAGGTGGCAGCCTGCAGAGCTCTTTTGCTGCCTGACCTCGCCTTTTCTTTGTCACTCCTCTTTCATGGCATCTGCGCTGAAAGCCGGGGCGGTCAACGAAGAGACGTGGACAAAACGGGACGAACCGGCGCCGCTTCTGCCTGTTTTCCAGGCTTTGCCACGAACCAAGGAGCATCATCAGCCTCGTCACTGGTGGCGGCGAGTCCTGAGGTGGCTTAGGTGAGTCGAGCCTTCCAGGAACGTCCGTTGTCCGTAGCCTACGGCGTGTCATTTGGACGTCAGTCGGAAGGAGGTTTCCCTTTCTGAAAGGGCACCGGTTTCTCGTGCCAAGCGGTTGCCTCTCCTGAAGTTCCCACGAGAGGGGATCCTCGGAGACGATGCGCTGGGCAGCAGAAGTCATCAGCGAGGAGACGTCGCGCGCTCTATTAAATAGGGACAAAAAGAAAGACGATGTCCTTCCAAAGGCCCGAGCGCGGCACCTCTTCCGACGGCCGATGGCATGGCCGGCCTTTGGGCTCTGGGTCCCCCGTAACAGCGGGGACACGGCCAAACCCTGTTCCTCTGCGTGTTCGGCACAGCCAAAAGCCTTGGCCGGTCCGCCGGTCGTTTTCGGTAGCCTGGTGGATCGCGGCACCGGGGATTGGATTTCCCCCCGCCAAAAGTACAGCCGTTTGGGGAATCTCTTACCTTCCTGGTTTTTTCTATCGTAAAGGAGACTTTAAAAAAAGGGTTAAAGTCGTATAACGTGCAAACTGACTTGCAGGCTTTAAACGGCAACCGTCCACCGGCTGTAGCCTACAGCGTCTTAGGCGTCCCTAAGCGGCGAGGTATTTGTTCCAAATCTTTGAAAAGAGAGGCGACTGAAGGTAACGGGTTGGGTTTTTGGTTGGGTTTTTTTTCTAGTTTTTTTGTTTTTTGTTTTTCCCCCCCTTTTCTTTAGGCGGAGCGCTCTGAAGAACCTGATTTCTGCCTGGCTTTCAGCGGCGCGTTTCCCCGGCAGTGCGGTAGCATCTCTCTCGGGCAGTGCCGCCGGCCAGATGTCCCTCCTCCTTGGGTAGGAGAGAAAGCAGCCCCCGGTCAAATGACAACTGCGCGTTCTGGAGACGGAGAGCGCAACGGTGGGGGTTCGGAGCTGTGCCAGTTGAATTAGCGCCGAAGAAAAAACCCGAGGCTTTTCTAGCGTGAGTATTTTTCTTGGCCGTATCTAAACGCGCGCAGAGCTTTCCAGCGGCAGGGAAAGGGAAGGGAGGAGGCGCTTCCCCCCAGCGGGCGGAGGGTTTGTTACGCTGTTAGGCTGAGAAGGTGTTGCAAGTGGCACGGGTCAGTCTGAATAGGGACCTGAAGCGTCGGGATGGCTCCGGCTTTGGCAGGCCGTGCCGTCTTTGGAGCGGAGCTGTTTCCCCGCAATCCTCCTGTAGCTCAGCTCCTGTCCTGTCCCTCGGCCGGAGGGAATTCCTCTACTCTCTTCGGTGCTCTTTCGTTTGATGATGCTGATCTCCGGTTGGGGTTTGCTGTTTGTTTTGCAGGTGCCTCGTTGTCCGCGTCTCGTGCTGCTCGACAGATGCCCCGGCCCGGGTTTGCAGCCGGTGGTGGAGCCGCCTGAGGGGAAGGGGCCAGCCCTGGGTCTGGTCGTTCGGTGCATTTTTTGGGGCGAATTAAAAAAACCGGTGCGTGTGTGTGGGGGGGGGTGGTGTGATGATGTCATTTGGGGCAGCCGGATGTCAGCGGGGGAGCGACGGTGCGGCGGAGGAGCAGGTGAGTGGGGGTTAAGTGGGGTTCCCCCCACAAGAGGGTGGGTCACGGCCCCCAGACGCCTGAAAACTTGGTGCGGGGCAGGTGGTTGGGGTTTTGGGCGGTGGTGTTTAAAAAATGTTAAAAGCTGTATATGCGGGGGTGAGGCATTGGAGTAGAGAACAATCTCTCATTTTTCTGTGTGTTGAAAAATAATATTCCCTTACGTATATAAAAGGAGTTCCAAATACCAACCCGTATCTCTAAGGATTCTGTATTATTTAATGGGAGTTTAGACGACGGAAAGATTTTTTAAAAGATTTATTTATAAAGAGAGATTGAAGCGTCAAAGCGGATGTCTGGACAGGTCGCTAGTCCAATTGGATGTTGTCTATCGTGCGTGTTAATCTGTAAGTCTAAACAGATGTGACTCTTAGCAGAGGTTCTGTCGAAGTGTATCAAGAGCATCCGTTTTCCCTAAGTCTTACCCACGGGTCGGTCAGTGCGGAGGCGTAAACGCCTGTGCTGTAGATGGTTCCAGACTGCAAAGAGAGCCTATCGCTAGAAGGGATTTCCAAACTGGCCCTCCCCTCTGCTCTCTCTTGCCGGCGTCCAAGCGCTTTCAAAAGCGCTTTAAGCAGGAGTGTTGATTCCCAGGAGGATAGGGAAGCTCTACAGAGAGACTTAGGTAGATTGGATCGTTGGGCCAACATCAGTGGTATGAGTTTCAACAAGGGCGAGCGCCAGGTTCTGCGCGTGGGCCACAATAACCCCGAGCAGCGCTACAGGCTTGGGGAAATGTGGCTGGAAAACCACCTGGAAGAAAGAGACCTGGGGGTTCTAATGGACAAGCGGCTGAACGTGAGCCGGCAGTGTGCCCAGGTGGCCACGAAAGCCAACGGCATCCTGGCTTGTATTAGAAACAGCGTGAGCAGCAGAAGTAGGGAGGCGATTGTGCCCCTGTACTCGGCACTGGTGAGGCCACACCTGGAGTATCGCGTCCGGTTTTGGGCACCTCAATCCAAGAGAGATGTCGAGGTGCTGGAGCGAGTGCAGAGGAGGGCAACGAAGCTGGTGAAGGGCCTGGAAAACAAATCCTATGAAGAGCGGTTGAAGGAGCTGGGACTGTTTAGTATGAGGAAGAGGGGGCTGAGGGGAGACCTCGTCACTCTCTAAACCTACTTGAAAGGACACTGTAGAGAGGTCGGTGCTGGTCTCCTGGCACGGGTAGGTAATGACAGAACGAGAGGGAACGGCTTCAAGCTCCAACAGGGTAGGTTTAGACTGGACATTAGGAAAGAATGTTTCACAGAGGGAGTGGTCGGGCATTGGAACAGGCTACCCAGGGAGGTGGTCGAGTCACCATCCCTGGATGTGTTTAAGAACCGTTGAGATGTGGTGTTGGGGGATATGGTGTAGGGGAGAACTTTGTAGAGTAGGGTAGATGGTTGGACTCGATGATGCCAAGGGTCTCTTGCAACCTAGACGATTCTATGATTCTATGAAAAGCAGCCCCTTCCCCCGTTTCCCCTCCCGCCCTGGGGAGCTGGATCGGTGCAGCGGGACAGGAGGAAAAAAACGCAGCCCCGTTTTCCTGCAGGGACGCAAAGCTCCCCGATGTCTCTGTGGTGGATAAGGCGGCACCCCCGCCTGCCTTCCTGGACGCCGGCGGACTGGCTGCTGTCGCCCCCACGGCCCCCGGGGCCACGCGCAGAGCGCCGCGGCGTCCCTGGGGCTGGTTGCGGGGCGAACACCGGAGGTTTTTGGCGCCGAGGCGACGGCTGCGGCTGCCCGGACTGCGAGCGGGGACAGGGCAGAGAGCGGGAAGGCCTGCCCGCCGGTAAGTGGTCACGGTCCCTGGGTGGAGGGAAGCGGGCTGAGAGCGGTCACCGCTCATGGCCCCGGTGAGGTCTCAGAGGGGGACAAGGAAGGGGGCGTGGGCGCTGGCCGGTGCTTTCCGCCCGCTGCGGACCGGTCCGCAGCGATTTCTGGGCTGGCCGCCGTTTTCCCCCGGCCCCCTCCGGTTCCGGAGCGGCTCGGCCCGCCCATACCGCGCGCCCATTGGTCGCGGTGCCGTAAGCGGCGTCCGTCCTCTAGGAGCCCCCGTCCCATTGGTCGATCGCGCCGTCAATCTCCAGCGCCTCCCAGTCCGGCCAATCGGAGCGCGGCAGGCGATCCGACCAATCGGAGCGGGGCGGTCGCGTTGTGATTGGCTCGTCCTCCTGTCAATCCGCCCGGGGGCGGTTGCCATGGTGAGGAAGCCCCGCCCGGTCGCGCATGCGCAGTAGTAAGGACGGCGCCGCCCTCACTACTGCGCATGCGCCACCGGGCGGGGCGTCCTCACCATGGCAACCGCCATTGACGTCCCACTCCGGCCAATCGGAGCGCGGCAGGCGATCCGACCAATCGGAGCGCGGCGGTCGCGTTGTGATTGGCTCGTCCTCCTGTCAATCCGCCTGGGGGGCGGTTGCCATGGTGAGGAAGCCCCGCCTGGTCGCGCATGCGCAGTAGTAAGGGCGGCGCCGTGCTCGCTACTGCCGCCTTGTGGACAAAAATCGGTACTGCAGGTGGGGGGCGCGCATGCGCAGTGGAAAGAGTGGCGCCGCCCTCGCTGCTGCCGCCGCTTGTGGACAAAAAGCGGTACTGCAGGTACGGGGGTAGGGGGGTCCGGCCGCATGCGCAGTGGACGGGGGGGGGGGGGGCGCTGCGCTCGCCGCTGCCGCCCGTGCCAGCAGAAACCGGCGCTGCAGCTCGGCGGATGCGGGGGGGGAAGGCGGAGCCCTGGGAGGTTCCATTTTCCCCAAATTGGGGAAAATTATTCAATTTGGGGTTTTTTTCGGTGCTTTTCCGCAACGGAAAAGACTTCAGGGTTTTGTTAGGGTTTTTCTTGCCCTTCCCCGCCGCCGGGGACGGCGCCCATGCGGGGGCTGACGCTGCAGAACCGTAAATTGAACCCCCAAATTGAACCCCGAACATGAATAACATTTTCCCCAATTTGGGGAAAAGGGAACCTTCCCCGGTCCCGCCTCCCCCCGCTCCCCGAGCCGCACCGCCGGTTTCTGCTGGCACGGGCGGCAGCGGCGGCGAGCGCAGCGCCCCCCTTTCTACTGGGCATGCGCGTCGTCCCCCCCCCCCCCACCCTGTACCTGCGCACCTGCAGTACCGCTTTTTGTCCACGAGGGGGCAGTAGCGAGCACGGCGACGCCCTCACTACTGCGCATGCGCCACCGGGCGGGGCGTCCTCACCATGGCAACCGCCATTGACGTCCCACTCCGGCCAATCGGAGCGCGGCAGGCGATCCGACCAATCGGAGCGCGGCGGTCGCGCTGTGATTGGCTCGTCCTCCTGTCAATCCGCCCGGGGGCGGTTGCCATGGTGAGGAAGCCCCGCCCGGTCGCGCATGCGCAGTAGTAAGGACGGCGCCGTCCTCACTACTGCGCATGCGCCACAGGGCGGGGCGTCCTCACCATGGCAACCGCCCCCTGGCGGATTGACAGGAGGACGAGCCAATCACAGCGCGACCGCCGCGCTCCGATTGGTCGGATCGCCTGCCGCGCTCCGATTGGCCGGGGTGGGAGGCGCTGAAGATTGACGGCGCGACCGACCAATGGGACGGGCTCCCCGAGGACGGAAGCCGCTTCCGGCGCCGTGACCAATGGGCGCGCCGCATGGGCGGGCCGAGCCGCTCCGGAAGCGGAGGGGGCCGGGGGAAAATGGCGGCGCGCGCAGAAGCGGCTGCGGCGCGGCGCGGCGCGGACCGCACCGCACCGCACCGGCGCGGGCGGAAAGCACCGGGCAGCCGGACAGCGTCGCGGTGCCGCTGGACAGCGTCGCGGTGCCGCTGGACAGCGTCGCGAGGCAGCTGGACAGCGTCGAGGCCAGCGGGGGGGCGCGGGGAAGGCGGCCGGGGTCCCGAGGCGGCTCCGAGGGGAGACGGCGTTGCGGGGGGGCGGGCTGAGGCGTCTGGGGAGGTGCTCGCGGCTCCCGGGGCTGGCAAACGGGCTCGCGTGGCTGGTGTTGGGGCTTCAGCCGGAGAGGGAGTCGTGTGGCTTTGGGCTGAGGGGCGGGGGTGGAGTCCGGCGTTTTGGGGACTCGAGCAGAGGCTCAGCGGCTGGGTTTTGGGGCTCGGAAGGGGGCAGTAAGTGATGCGGTTTGGGGGCGGAGAGCAGAAGCCGTTTTGGCTGGTTCTGCACGGGGGGTGGGCAGGAGGGCGTTGGGGGCTGCGGGGGAAAGCAGGGGCTGGGCGGGCTGCGGGGTGCTCAAACAGCAGGTGAGGTTTTCAAATCTGCAACTTGTAACTGTTGCAGCTTTGTTCTGGCTTCCTCCATTTTTGCAAAAGCTTCTGTTGCTAGACAGAGCATTCCTCTGTGTATCAGCTACTTGAGCTAGTTTATTTCAATGCGTCTGATCAGGTTTGTCTGTTCAGCAAAGTGGCATTTAAAGGTGACGTTTCACCGGATGCCAGCGGCTGTGCCTTATTTCCAGTATAAAGATGTATTCCCCAAATATCAGAGTGGGATATAACAACTGCAGCTGGTCAAAAGTAACACTGAAATGCAAAATTTAGAATTTCTTTTTTCCCATTGGCTCCTCCTCAGTATGAACACAAAGTTAATTTCTATTCTTAATTCCTATTTATGCTACCTATATGAAGGATGAACGCGAGGAAAGGAGACCATAAAATACTGGCCTATTGCTATTTGTATGCTGTGCTTTGAACAGAAGAGACAAAACTGTCCTTTTTGTGAAATAATACTGGCCGTATCAGTGCCGTCCTCGTGTTTTTATTCAAAAATGTGAGATTTGTTGCCCCGAATGGTGAGAGTAGTTTTTGTTAATGGAAGTCGCAAGAGGTTCTGCCACCTTAAAAACCATAGAATCCTAGAATGGTTAGAGTTGGAAGGGACCTTCAAGATCATGGTGTTGCAGCCCCCCTGCCTTGGGCAGGGACGCCTCCACTAGAGCGGGTTGCTCAAAGCCCCGTCCAGCCTGGCCTTAAACACTTCCAGGGATGGGGCATCCACAGCTTCCCCGGGCAACCTGTTCCAGTGCCTCACCACCCTCACGGTAAAGAATTTCCTCCTAACATCTAGTCTGAATCTCCCCTCTTCCGATTTAAAACCGTTACCCCTTGTCCTGTCGCTACCTTTCCCGACAGAGAGTCCCTCTCCGGCTCTCCCGTAGGCTCCCTTCAGATATTGGAAGGCTGCTCTGAGGTCTCCCCGGAGCCTTCTCTTCTCCAGGCTGAACAACCCCAGCTCTCTCAGTCTCTCTTCACAGGGGAGGTGCTCCGTCCCTCCGATGGTTTTCGTGGCCCTCCGCTGGGCCCCTTCCAACAGGTCCACGTCCTTCCCGTGTCGAGGACTCCAAAGCTGGACACCGTACGCCAGGTGGGGTCTCGCGCGCGCAGAGTAGAGGGGGGTAGAATCGCCTCCCGTGACCCGCTGGCCACGCTTCTCTTGATGCAGCCCAGGGTGGGGTTGGCTTTCTGGGCTGCCAGCGCGCGTTGCCGGCTCGTACTGACATGTAATAATGCTACTGACGTACCGTTAGCAGCCTCGTGTTAAAAGAAGCGAGAAGCTGTAATATCCTTAATTTAGACAGTTTTTACGTGAAATGGTGCATCCTCACTGTTTCGTCACTTTCAGGAGCGAGCAATTGACCGAGAGCAGGAGAGAGACCTTTTCCAGCAAGAGATAGGGAAGCCGGAACAACAGCTTAAGGTTCCACAAAGGATTCGGCCTGTCAGCGAGCATCAAACCGGAGAGGTAACGCGCGCTATTGCTTGTACTCAAGGGATCTAAATGGTACGCTGACAGCCGTTCGGATACCCTAGGGAAGCTGTTTTATGGTGTCCCTAACCTGCATCCGTTCGCAAGGCAGGAAAGGAAATCCCCCGAGATGCAAGGCTACGGTGTCGGGGGAACGTGGGGAAAGTGTGTTCTGGGTGTTTTTTGAGTCGGTCGGTTGGATGTTTTTAGTAGCAGACACACAGAAGCCTCGTAACTTTCAAAAAGACTCCCTCGCGTAACTTAATTTAGAAAATGGGGTTTTCAAAAGCCCGTGGAAACATTCAGGACTCCTGTAGCGATTCCCCCTGCTCTTGCGTCCTTTTGTGACATCCTGTTGGTAGCACGGGTACGGGCACCGCAGGAACGCAGTGACCAAGGGGTCACAGCCGAGACGTAGCGGCGCTCTCTGCGTGCGCCTCCCCGGGAGACGTCTGTCTCCCCTGAAACAATCTGGTGACCGCAGAAGGGCAGCTCGAGGAAGTCACAGCAACCTCTTAGGCCCAGCAAAAGCCAGAAAAGCGACAGCGGTGCAAACGCTGTGTGTTGTGAAGCTTTTTGCCTGTCTTGTTTGGTGACCTTTGGGTCAATTGAACTGCATTTTATTTTTTGGTGGGTTTTCTCCTGTCTTGCTTTTAGAGCAAGGCTGATATTTTTGCGTGATTCTCTCGCCCGATTTTCAGTCTTCAGCTTCTTCTCAGGTGGCACTGCGATTTTCAAAGAAAAGCTCTTCCTTTCGGTTCAGTTCAGTTGCTGTCGTTCGGTTCTTAAATGGTAGCAACGTTTAGTATTCTATATTAGATAGTTTATGACCACAGACAGTAATGGGACATACATGGATAGACGTGAAATGTAAGTTGTCAAAATATTTATTGCCTTACAATTCTCGGAGGTAGGGGTGTGTTTCCTGGGGTTTCAAAATCTATTTCACTAAAAAGGTTTGTAACAAATCCTGCAAAGTGTTCAGCCCGTACCGGGCGACCTGGCTGTCGTCAGCCTCTGCGTACAAGGAGTGGTGGGCCATTAGCCGAATGTGTGTTAACCGACACGCGTGGAGCAATTCCGCATCCGTCTGCTTCTGTGGCAAAGCGGGTGCCCGCTCCTGTCCTACGGACACGTTCCACAGAGGGGGGAGGCACAATTAGTTTTCCTGAATCCGGGATGTTCGTTTTGAGTTCGTTTTGTGATGCGTCTCCTCATAATTTGAGGCATGGGTAGCGTGTGAATTCCTAGTTAAAATTCTCACAGTTAAAAAGGCAAAACTTCTCCCGAGAAAAAAAATTTCAAATTTGATTGCATAATGAAACGAGGCCTGTTTTTCTGCACAGAAACGATTTGTGGGAATCGTCCTGAATTACAAGCGTGTATACCCAGATGTGTACACTCCAAGTTGGCAGATAGGCTGCAGCAGCAATGTAAAGCATGCTTTAAGGTGAAAGATGGCTGTAACTGTGATGAAAACTTTAAGGTTCGTACTAGATGCTTTTAAAGTAGGATTTTTCACAGGCAGGCGCAGCGGCAATTTTAGAGCCGAGTGGTGCCGAATATTACCCATTTACAGACAGAATTCTCGGTACTGTCTTAGATTTACATCGAATTTCTATCAAATGAGCCACCTAGCCTTCCTATATAGTATATTTTGGTGCCCCGATATTACTTGGCGTATTTCATAAGTATACCTTTTATGGCCGTTTCTCGTGCTTTTCCGAGAGAGCTGCTTTACTTTTTCATAGTTGCACGGTTTTTGAATGCCTCTTCTGCCTTTCAGATCTTCTCTTTCTCCTACGCCTTAAATACTCGTACAAGAACAGGCAGAAAATGTTATGTGCAGCTGTAACGTGCTTTGGGGTTTTTTTTGGTAGGATGAAATGGAAATACTGGGACTGGCGATCCAGAAGTCTGAAGAAGCCACCGTAAAGGACCGTCCCAGTGACTACCGTCGAGTTAGGATTATTAAAAGCACCAAAGCGACACGCTCGTAGAGATGGGGACTACCTCTGGACACGTGTTAATCCCGGTCAGGTGTCCTCGGGATACAGATGGTCTGCGCTTCCTGCTCTGACAAGACAGAAGCGATGAGCTTCAGGATGAGCTCCTGAAGACAAGAAAGAGGCCAGGTGCCGGGGTTCTTGTCTCTTTGTTTGTTTGTTTGTTTGTTTGTTTTGGGCGGGGGGTGGCGGGCGGGCGGGCGTGTGGCTTCCAAAACAGGGTGCGCGGTTGACTGCAGGTGGCAGCCTGCAGAGCTCTTTTGCTGCCTGACCTCGCCTTTTCTTTGTCACTCCTCTTTCATGGCATCTGCGCTGAAAGCCGGGGCGGTCAACGAAGAGACGTGGACAAAACGGGACGAACCGGCGCCGCTTCTGCCTGTTTTCCAGGCTTTGCCACGAACCAAGGAGCATCATCAGCCTCGTCACTGGTGGCGGCGAGTCCTGAGGTGGCTTAGGTGAGTCGAGCCTTCCAGGAACGTCCGTTGTCCGTAGCCTACGGCGTGTCATTTGGACGTCAGTCGGAAGGAGGTTTCCCTTTCTGAAAGGGCACCGGTTTCTCGTGCCAAGCGGTTGCCTCTCCTGAAGTTCCCACGAGAGGGGATCCTCGGAGACGATGCGCTGGGCAGCAGAAGTCATCAGCGAGGAGACGTCGCGCGCTCTATTAAATAGGGACAAAAAGAAAGACGATGTCCTTCCAAAGGCCCGAGCGCGGCACCTCTTCCGACGGCCGATGGCATGGCCGGCCTTTGGGCTCTGGGTCCCCCGTAACAGCGGGGACACGGCCAAACCCTGTTCCTCTGCGTGTTCGGCACAGCCAAAAGCCTTGGCCGGTCCGCCGGTCGTTTTCGGTAGCCTGGTGGATCGCGGCACCGGGGATTGGATTTCCCCCCGCCAAAAGTACAGCCGTTTGGGGAATCTCTTACCTTCCTGGTTTTTTCTATCGTAAAGGAGACTTTAAAAAAAGGGTTAAAGTCGTATAACGTGCAAACTGACTTGCAGGCTTTAAACGGCAACCGTCCACCGGCTGTAGCCTACAGCGTCTTAGGCGTCCCTAAGCGGCGAGGTATTTGTTCCAAATCTTTGAAAAGAGAGGCGACTGAAGGTAACGGGTTGGGTTTTTGGTTGGGTTTTTTTTCTAGTTTTTTTGTTTTTTGTTTTTCCCCCCCTTTTCTTTAGGCGGAGCGCTCTGAAGAACCTGATTTCTGCCTGGCTTTCAGCGGCGCGTTTCCCCGGCAGTGCGGTAGCATCTCTCTCGGGCAGTGCCGCCGGCCAGATGTCCCTCCTCCTTGGGTAGGAGAGAAAGCAGCCCCCGGTCAAATGACAACTGCGCGTTCTGGAGACGGAGAGCGCAACGGTGGGGGTTCGGAGCTGTGCCAGTTGAATTAGCGCCGAAGAAAAAACCCGAGGCTTTTCTAGCGTGAGTATTTTTCTTGGCCGTATCTAAACGCGCGCAGAGCTTTCCAGCGGCAGGGAAAGGGAAGGGAGGAGGCGCTTCCCCCCAGCGGGCGGAGGGTTTGTTACGCTGTTAGGCTGAGAAGGTGTTGCAAGTGGCACGGGTCAGTCTGAATAGGGACCTGAAGCGTCGGGATGGCTCCGGCTTTGGCAGGCCGTGCCGTCTTTGGAGCGGAGCTGTTTCCCCGCAATCCTCCTGTAGCTCAGCTCCTGTCCTGTCCCTCGGCCGGAGGGAATTCCTCTACTCTCTTCGGTGCTCTTTCGTTTGATGATGCTGATCTCCGGTTGGGGTTTGCTGTTTGTTTTGCAGGTGCCTCGTTGTCCGCGTCTCGTGCTGCTCGACAGATGCCCCGGCCCGGGTTTGCAGCCGGTGGTGGAGCCGCCTGAGGGGAAGGGGCCAGCCCTGGGTCTGGTCGTTCGGTGCATTTTTTGGGGCGAATTAAAAAAACCGGTGCGTGTGTGTGGGGGGGGGTGGTGTGATGATGTCATTTGGGGCAGCCGGATGTCAGCGGGGGAGCGACGGTGCGGCGGAGGAGCAGGTGAGTGGGGGTTAAGTGGGGTTCCCCCCACAAGAGGGTGGGTCACGGCCCCCAGACGCCTGAAAACTTGGTGCGGGGCAGGTGGTTGGGGTTTTGGGCGGTGGTGTTTAAAAAATGTTAAAAGCTGTATATGCGGGGGTGAGGCATTGGAGTAGAGAACAATCTCTCATTTTTCTGTGTGTTGAAAAATAATATTCCCTTACGTATATAAAAGGAGTTCCAAATACCAACCCGTATCTCTAAGGATTCTGTATTATTTAATGGGAGTTTAGACGACGGAAAGATTTTTTAAAAGATTTATTTATAAAGAGAGATTGAAGCGTCAAAGCGGATGTCTGGACAGGTCGCTAGTCCAATTGGATGTTGTCTATCGTGCGTGTTAATCTGTAAGTCTAAACAGATGTGACTCTTAGCAGAGGTTCTGTCGAAGTGTATCAAGAGCATCCGTTTTCCCTAAGTCTTACCCACGGGTCGGTCAGTGCGGAGGCGTAAACGCCTGTGCTGTAGATGGTTCCAGACTGCAAAGAGAGCCTATCGCTAGAAGGGATTTCCAAACTGGCCCTCCCCTCTGCTCTCTCTTGCCGGCGTCCAAGCGCTTTCAAAAGCGCTTTAAGCAGGAGTGTTGATTCCCAGGAGGATAGGGAAGCTCTACAGAGAGACTTAGGTAGATTGGATCGTTGGGCCAACATCAGTGGTATGAGTTTCAACAAGGGCGAGCGCCAGGTTCTGCGCGTGGGCCACAATAACCCCGAGCAGCGCTACAGGCTTGGGGAAATGTGGCTGGAAAACCACCTGGAAGAAAGAGACCTGGGGGTTCTAATGGACAAGCGGCTGAACGTGAGCCGGCAGTGTGCCCAGGTGGCCACGAAAGCCAACGGCATCCTGGCTTGTATTAGAAACAGCGTGAGCAGCAGAAGTAGGGAGGCGATTGTGCCCCTGTACTCGGCACTGGTGAGGCCACACCTGGAGTATCGCGTCCGGTTTTGGGCACCTCAATCCAAGAGAGATGTCGAGGTGCTGGAGCGAGTGCAGAGGAGGGCAACGAAGCTGGTGAAGGGCCTGGAAAACAAATCCTATGAAGAGCGGTTGAAGGAGCTGGGACTGTTTAGTATGAGGAAGAGGGGGCTGAGGGGAGACCTCGTCACTCTCTAAACCTACTTGAAAGGACACTGTAGAGAGGTCGGTGCTGGTCTCCTGGCACGGGTAGGTAATGACAGAACGAGAGGGAACGGCTTCAAGCTCCAACAGGGTAGGTTTAGACTGGACATTAGGAAAGAATGTTTCACAGAGGGAGTGGTCGGGCATTGGAACAGGCTACCCAGGGAGGTGGTCGAGTCACCATCCCTGGATGTGTTTAAGAACCGTTGAGATGTGGTGTTGGGGGATATGGTGTAGGGGAGAACTTTGTAGAGTAGGGTAGATGGTTGGACTCGATGATGCCAAGGGTCTCTTGCAACCTAGACGATTCTATGATTCTATGAAAAGCAGCCCCTTCCCCCGTTTCCCCTCCCGCCCTGGGGAGCTGGATCGGTGCAGCGGGACAGGAGGAAAAAAACGCAGCCCCGTTTTCCTGCAGGGACGCAAAGCTCCCCGATGTCTCTGTGGTGGATAAGGCGGCACCCCCGCCTGCCTTCCTGGACGCCGGCGGACTGGCTGCTGTCGCCCCCACGGCCCCCGGGGCCACGCGCAGAGCGCCGCGGCGTCCCTGGGGCTGGTTGCGGGGCGAACACCGGAGGTTTTTGGCGCCGAGGCGACGGCTGCGGCTGCCCGGACTGCGAGCGGGGACAGGGCAGAGAGCGGGAAGGCCTGCCCGCCGGTAAGTGGTCACGGTCCCTGGGTGGAGGGAAGCGGGCTGAGAGCGGTCACCGCTCATGGCCCCGGTGAGGTCTCAGAGGGGGACAAGGAAGGGGGCGTGGGCGCTGGCCGGTGCTTTCCGCCCGCTGCGGACCGGTCCGCAGCGATTTCTGGGCTGGCCGCCGTTTTCCCCCGGCCCCCTCCGGTTCCGGAGCGGCTCGGCCCGCCCATACCGCGCGCCCATTGGTCGCGGTGCCGTAAGCGGCGTCCGTCCTCTAGGAGCCCCCGTCCCATTGGTCGATCGCGCCGTCAATCTCCAGCGCCTCCCAGTCCGGCCAATCGGAGCGCGGCAGGCGATCCGACCAATCGGAGCGGGGCGGTCGCGTTGTGATTGGCTCGTCCTCCTGTCAATCCGCCCGGGGGCGGTTGCCATGGTGAGGAAGCCCCGCCCGGTCGCGCATGCGCAGTAGTAAGGACGGCGCCGCCCTCACTACTGCGCATGCGCCACCGGGCGGGGCGTCCTCACCATGGCAACCGCCATTGACGTCCCACTCCGGCCAATCGGAGCGCGGCAGGCGATCCGACCAATCGGAGCGCGGCGGTCGCGTTGTGATTGGCTCGTCCTCCTGTCAATCCGCCTGGGGGGCGGTTGCCATGGTGAGGAAGCCCCGCCTGGTCGCGCATGCGCAGTAGTAAGGGCGGCGCCGTGCTCGCTACTGCCGCCTTGTGGACAAAAATCGGTACTGCAGGTGGGGGGGCGCGCATGCGCAGTGGAAAGAGTGGCGCCGCCCTCGCTGCTGCCGCCGCTTGTGGACAAAAAGCGGTACTGCAGGTACGGGGGTAGGGGGGTCCGGCCGCATGCGCAGTGGACGGGGGGGGGGGGGGCGCTGCGCTCGCCGCTGCCGCCCGTGCCAGCAGAAACCGGCGCTGCAGCTCGGCGGATGCGGGGGGGGGAAGGCGGAGCCCTGGGAGGTTCCATTTTCCCCAAATTGGGGAAAATTATTCAATTTGGGGTTTTTTTCGGTGCTTTTCCGCAACGGAAAAGACTTCAGGGTTTTGTTAGGGTTTTTCTTGCCCTTCCCCGCCGCCGGGGACGGCGCCCATGCGGGGGCTGACGCTGCAGAACCGTAAATTGAACCCCCAAATTGAACCCCGAACATGAATAACATTTTCCCCAATTTGGGGGAAAAGGGAACCTTCCCCGGTCCCGCCTCCCCCCGCTCCCCGAGCCGCACCGCCGGTTTCTGCTGGCACGGGCGGCAGCGGCGGCGAGCGCAGCGCCCCCCTTTCTACTGGGCATGCGCGTCGTCCCCCCCCCCCCCCACCCTGTACCTGCGCACCTGCAGTACCGCTTTTTGTCCACGAGGGGGCAGTAGCGAGCACGGCGACGCCCTCACTACTGCGCATGCGCCACCGGGCGGGGCGTCCTCACCATGGCAACCGCCATTGACGTCCCACTCCGGCCAATCGGAGCGCGGCAGGCGATCCGACCAATCGGAGCGCGGCGGTCGCGCTGTGATTGGCTCGTCCTCCTGTCAATCCGCCCGGGGGCGGTTGCCATGGTGAGGAAGCCCCGCCCGGTCGCGCATGCGCAGTAGTAAGGACGGCGCCGTCCTCACTACTGCGCATGCGCCACAGGGCGGGGCGTCCTCACCATGGCAACCGCCCCCTGGCGGATTGACAGGAGGACGAGCCAATCACAGCGCGACCGCCGCGCTCCGATTGGTCGGATCGCCTGCCGCGCTCCGATTGGCCGGGGGTGGGAGGCGCTGAAGATTGACGGCGCGAGCCGACCAATGGAACGGGCTCCCCGAGGACGGAAGCCGCTTCCGGCGCCGTGACCAATGGGCGCGCCGCATGGGCGGGCCGAGCCGCTCCGGAAGCGGAGGGGGGCCGGGGGAAAATGGCGGCGCGCGCAGAAGCGGCTGCGGCGCGGCGCGGCGCGGACCGCACCGCACCGCACCGGCGCGGGCGGAAAGCACCGGGCAGCCGGACAGCGTCGCGGTGCCGCTGGACAGCGTCGCGGTGCCGCTGGACAGCGTCGCGAGGCAGCTGGACAGCGTCGAGGCCAGCGGGGGGGCGCGGGGAAGGCGGCCGGGGTCCCGAGGCGGCTCCGAGGGGAGACGGCGTTGCGGGGGGGCGGGCTGAGGCGTCTGGGGAGGTGCTCGCGGCTCCCGGGGCTGGCAAACGGGCTCGCGTGGCTGGTGTTGGGGCTTCAGCCGGAGAGGGAGTCGTGTGGCTTTGGGCTGAGGGGCGGGGGTGGAGTCCGGCGTTTTGGGGACTCGAGCAGAGGCTCAGCGGCTGGGTTTTGGGGCTCGGAAGGGGGCAGTAAGTGATGCGGTTTGGGGGCGGAGAGCAGAAGCCGTTTTGGCTGGTTCTGCACGGGGGGTGGGCAGGAGGGCGTTGGGGGCTGCGGGGGAAAGCAGGGGCTGGGCGGGCTGCGGGGTGCTCAAACAGCAGGTGAGGTTTTCAAATCTGCAACTTGTAACTGTTGCAGCTTTGTTCTGGCTTCCTCCATTTTTGCAAAAGCTTCTGTTGCTAGACAGAGCATTCCTCTGTGTATCAGCTACTTGAGCTAGTTTATTTCAATGCGTCTGATCAGGTTTGTCTGTTCAGCAAAGTGGCATTTAAAGGTGACGTTTCACCGGATGCCAGCGGCTGTGCCTTATTTCCAGTATAAAGATGTATTCCCCAAATATCAGAGG
>NW_027414602.1:0-6982 GCF_964106895.1 Numenius arquata | reverse complement strand
AGTATAATGCATACGTGCTGTATAAATGAGATGTGTTAGTGTGTGAAGTGTTGACAGTGCAAGGTGTAACGTAAGGTGCCTGTCAAAGCCTGCTGGTTGCATATGATTTGAAGCTGGTATAGTTTGGTTAGTATCCAAACCACACAAAATATTACAGTTTTCAGACTTATAGGCCCAGTTTATCCTCAGTGTAATTACAGAGCATGCTGGCTTGACTCTCGGCAGTACAGTGGGGCTTCCATTCGCTAGATAGGAAAACTCCATTCATCGACAAGAACCTGTACTTAGAAATGTTTCATACCCTCAAGGACAGAGGGTTGTTAGATGGCATAGTGAGAGAAGATAGTAATATAAGTCAACGTATTGTGCGCTCAGAGTTTTAAGAAGATTTGGTTCTCTGAATACCTCAGAGTCACAATAGCTTTGCATTTAATTATATGTGGACAAATACCGCGTCCCGGTAAAGGCTGGATGAAAATTTGGCAGTATTCTGTTACCTAGTGATCCTAGTCGACAAGCAGACATGATGTGTAAACCTGTATGCGTCTCCAGCACCCCACACCAGCACACTGACGTTACTCTGAATGTTTATGATGGTGGAAAGAGCAAGTGTTTAGGATGTGATGCAACAGTTTCATCAAGCGAAGTCAAAAATAGTTGTCTTAGCAAACTTTAGCTAGAGGCTGGGTTGCTGGCGTCTTGGAACAGAATGGGAAATAAATCTCATGCAGTTGGGAAAAGAATCCATGACAGATTTTGTGTAAGAAGGCGCTGCACCACAAAGGAAAAAGAGCTTCTGTCCTTTATCTTGTGTGCCTGCAGTTACAGTTATTCCATTAATTTTTGTGATGTAAACGTCGTGGCGAAAATTACTCCAGAAGTCTGACCTTTTCCATTTTCTTATTTCCCTTCCCTTAGTTGAATGGGGGAGGTAGTTATGGAATTGACAAATAAACCCCGCGAGGACCAGATAACAATAAGGTGATAGTACACAAATGTGTACAGACTTCATCAAATTAATCCCGGGACAGTCACCCGGATGCATTTATAGCAGATAATCTAAACACAAACAACGTTCTAATCTCTGTCATGGTGACTCAGTAACAGATGCTGAATGCATCCATCTTAACCTTAAGGCAAAGCATCAGCATCTGTTACGTAGATGTTTAAGACAATGTTTTGAAGGTATTGCTTTTATTTTTATTACAATTGTTATCCCATTTCACAGTGTTCAACTGTCCCTTGAAATTCTTAAAAGTAAGAACAGTAAGCAGTGTAAAGCATGGAGTAATTTCAGATGCAGTCAGAGCAATTAAGGGAGTTAGGGAGAGTAAACCTGACGCACAGCATTCTCTGATTTTCTTTGGATGCTGTGTCTGGTAAAAGAGAATTCTGTTGTCTAAAGTATAGCTGTGGGTCTTCAAAAATTATTAGACTGAAATATAAATATCCGATTATGTATCACAGGTTGCTGGAGTCTATATCTTTTTCGTCTTTTCATTGTGGGTGAAATGGTTGGTGGTCTGCAGCCCTCCAGACACAGCAACTGTGGATTTTTGTTCCTTTTTTTGGGTACTCTGATGTTAAGCCTCTTATTTGTGTATGCTTTTTAATGAAGGGAATTCTGCATGTCTTCCACTTAGAAAAAAAAAGGATGATTGCCTCTGTTTAAAGTCTGCACTTGTCCTTACAGGCAAGAAAAAATAAACTAGAGAGTGGCATTTCTGAGGAGTTAATATCCTGAGGAACAGTGGCTTTCCTTCTATAAAATTAAACTGCAATGTAGCAGATCACCAGCTTCAACTTTTGATGCACTGGTATATTTTAGCCATCTAGCATTAGCAAATAATTCCCTATAGTCATTCCCCTGAAAAGAAGAATAAGATTCACTGACTGCTGATTAGGCTGATTAGATGAGAACAAATTCCATAGAGCTCCTGAGATGTTGCCACCGATCCATCAAAATGATGTTTCTTCTCAGGTACTGTCATGTTTCACCTTTATTGCTCGTTTGATTGCTATCAAATTTTAGACTTTAAATATGCCAGGATGGTTAATCTGTAGGATCAGGGGATTAACGTCAGATAATAAATTCTCCAAAGAGGGGTAAAGAAACCCAAACTTCAGTCTTGGGGGGGGGCGGGGACGACGCCAGGGGACGGGGGACACATGACTCCATGACACAAAAAAGAAACTGAATGTTAGTTCAAATACTGAACAAAACCACGGCAGAATGTTCTCAGACCAAGACTCCCAGAGGACACAGACACATAACTACAAAATAAATACTAAGGAAACTTGGACCTAAAGAAGTTGTATAAAAATGCAATGCTGCCAAAAATATCACCTCCCATCCAGCCCAGATAACAGGTGACATTTGTATGTGGTCTTTCATATTCAAAAGACTTCACATAAAGAGCCAGATTCAAAGTTCAGAAAAATCAGAGGGCTGAGTTTGGTCACCTAATTTTAAAACAGTGATGTGGAAAAACCTCTGCCTATCTACTGCACTACCATCAACTGTCATCTTACTCTTTTATTTTAAAGTTAATTAAGTTCCTAGAGATGCGCCAGTCTTGAAAAGGTTTAGCTGTTTCGTACATAGAGCCATGAGACTCTGAAATGTCCTGAGCTTCTCTGTAGGTAAATTGGATCAGATTCTAGAAATGTGGCAATCACCTCTCGCGATCCCAAGGGGATTGCGTCCAACAAATGTTCTTGGAATATGGTTAATACTGGCTTGTGGGTTAGGGTTCCTTAGAAACAACAGGGTGGGCATTGCTTTGCTCTGCCCTGCACTAGTGCCCACTTCTATCGTAACAGGTTGGCATTTAGAACACTCTCTCAGAAGATGGGAGATGTGGGTTATTATGTTTTTGCAGAAAGAAGAAATTCACATTGTCCCTCTTGGTGCCCGGATAACTGCAGTAAGAGCCGAGGCAGTGTAGGGAGAGAGCACTATGCCATACTGTGAGCAGTTGCATTCACTGCCACATTTCCAATTAATGGGGGCTGTAGAGAATTTTGAAAACAAAGTTGCAGGTGTCTACGGTTGAGAGTGGCTCCAGGCTGTGAATTGTACATGGTTCCTTATGGATTTGAGTAAAATATCCAGTTCCCAGTGAGCTGTAAGATTTCAGTTATGCTCTAGCCTCATTGTCACTCTTTGGGTAGTTTTTGCTGGTTAGACGGAGCCAGTTAAACTTCCCTCCACATGGCATGACCATTGCTCTGGAGTGCCTTGTTCCCCGCATGTTGCGGTACATTTAATCTTAGCACATGGTTCTGAATTCCACAGTTGAGATCAACCATGCAAAACTTAGGTGTTTCAGTCATCGATTTATAATTGTCTGGAAAGATTTAAAGTGAAGACATATAGAGTTCAGTAGAACTATGATTGTTTACATCAGCTGAGAGAGTAACTTTCTTGGAAATTATTTGCAACACTGGTAAATATTGATATCACTATTTTTTTATTAATTTAGTTGTTTAATGATTTAACTTCCTCACAAAAATACATGTAAAATTATAGTTTAGAATTGAAGTTCATGGTCTTTATGTAATCTGTTTTCCTCACAAAACGCAAGAGCAGAGCAGAGAAAGCGGAGAAACTCCACAGTTCCTCTTCTCTTTCCTCTCCTGTTCTCTCGTCACCTTGCCCTTTCTTTCTTCCACAGTACATGAACTACAGCTGTAAGCTGTGGAGGAATGCAAGCGTCTTCCTCTGAGGAGACACCATTAGTTTCTACTTACTGACAAAGCACAATTCAGAGACTTTGTGCAATCTGCATATTTATGAATCAGCTGTAAAACTAGTTATCTTCAGGAAAAATTATTCCTCAGTCTCTCTGCCTATGAACAGGAAATTTACTATTCTATGTTCTAACTAGTGACAAAAGCAATCCACTGCTAAAGCATGTCTTTTCTTCTTGTTTTAGGGGATTTCAGAGTAAAATTTCACTTGTCCTTAGTGTGATGTCTCCATGAGCTGAACTTATTCTGGTGGCAGGTAAATTGTAACCTCACAACTATAAATATTTAATGTTGCTATATAAACTATAACTACATACAGTAGTACATCTGTCTTGTTAAAGCATTTAATTACGTAAGTTCTGTAAGTAACCTAACTATAAATTAAAACCGCAACAAATTTTGGTTGAGTGAACACTCCCTAATTATACTTCTCTTTGGCGTTTGCAGCATGCTGAGGTTGTCCTTCGATAGAAGCCTTTGGCACTGAGGGCACAAGCTGCCGGGCAGGGAATGGCTGCCATTACCTTGCTTGTTTGGAGTAAAAGTCATGTAGTTATTGCTGAACAACTGATGTGCAAAATCCCCTTTACGCTAAAGCCTGGTAATGGGAAATGCACTTAAGTGGAACCAAATAAAAACATGGTAAAATTTTCTAGTCTGAAATGATACCAAAATCATAATGATACATTTCAGTACTGAAACCGCTAGGCTGTCATGGTCTACGAGAGTAGAGTCCTTATCCACTGAAATGATTCATTTAGAAGGTAGGCAACAAGACATGATGAAATAAACAATTTCCAGGCTCTTCAGCATTCATAAGTGATTGGGAATGGGAAAATAACAAGGAGCCTCTTCTTTCATAGTAGGCTCAAGTCTTCGGTCTCCCTGAGGAATTACAGGAGGATGTTGTTAAATTAGGTGTCAAATGAAAGGAAAGATAAATGTCAGGGGAGGTAATGTGAAGTGATGTACCAGGATAAAAAAAAAAAAAAAAAAACCACAAAAAAACCCTGCAAATAAAAAAAGCCCTCAAAAACCTGATTTTAAATTTATAGTAATTGGCTCTGAGCTGACTATTAACAATCAGGAAAATTACTTATAATAGTCATTGGAGGTTTTTGCTTTTAATTACTCTGTAATGTTGGAAAAAAAGCAGGGTGACTTGCAGAATAAATTCTGTCACTGTAAAAATTCCCTGCACACACGTGCAGTTCTGGTTCTACTGCTTCAGAATGAAGATAGTAGAACTGGACACGGTTTAAAGAAGAGTGAGAAGGACAATAAAGAGTATGCAATTATTCTTCGTGCAGATGCAGCCTAATAAGTTAACACTCTAGTCTGGAAAGGAGTAAAATAATGGAGAAAAAGAGAGACATCTGATAGAATTCTGCTAAGTCATGAGAGACGTTGCAAAGGTAATGCTAGTGTGCTTTCTCCAACATGAGAAGTAGGGGGCAACAAAAACCTCTCTCAGAGTAAAGAGAGGACGCCTATTCGTCCCGTTGCTGTACAGTGTTATGAGCATGGAAGTTTGTAGGGGTTCAGGAGGAAATGAACGCTTTCCTGGAAAGGAAATCCAGGGAGAACCAATGCTGTCTTCTGATTTAAGAAACCCCTAAAATGCAAGTTTCTGGAGGGTGAGAGAACATTCTGGAGCCCTTTAATACATGTATGTCCTAATCTTACACACTTCCATGGTTACCCTTTAGATATTAGTGGAGGAAGCAAGATATTTAGCTAGGCAGATGTTTGGTCTGATTCAGTAGTTTTGTGAAGGCACTTTGTGTTGGAGGGAAGTTAAATATCTGTTACATTTACTTGCCACAGTGTAATGTGGAATTTATTGAAAAAGGAAGTCCGATTATTAAATTTGCAGCTTTTACATTGAACAAGACAATTGAAAGCGGACGTTTTCCTTCCATTCAGGTTTTTTGCCTTTTGCCTCCACAGAGGGTTGAGTGGAGGAGGGAAACTTCTCTGATGTTGCTTATTTACATGCGACTTCTATACTGTTCAGTTCTGGAGAAATACTACACCAGCACTTAAAGCTGTGAGCAGAGAGCAGTTAGCTACCTGAGATACCTATGACTGTCAGCACAAAAGAGAGTAAAAGGGTACAGAATAATAGTGGATACTTACGGTAGTACAAGGGTTTCTAAGAGCGAGAGAGTAATTTTTACATCCTGTTATACTTGTGGGGATTACATATATGTGTACATATATATATATGTAATATATAACATATTATGCATATAATATAAATCATTTTATATAGATATTTCTGGGTGATGCTGTTGGTCATATGATGCAGTTTTGGTCAGTCCTCCACGGACCAGGGAGTTAGACTCAGTGATCCTTATGGGTCCCTTCCAATTTGAGATGTTCTATGATTATTTAAGGAAAAATATTGTGACATGTATGTAGTCCCAGCCTGGAGCACAACTGTGCTACGGCTTGTGCTGTGCTCTCATGAGACATTTTGAGACCAGGCTTTTCCTCCCTGGCGTGAGGAACCCCTGAGAAGAGCATGCAGACTGTGGCTTTTGTCCTGTGTCTTCACACATGCATGCAGGAAAGTCTATTATAATTTCAGACCTCCGTGCACATAATGGAGCTGCCCCCACGAGCCAGTGGAACAGTGGCTTCTTGAGGCCTCTCCCAGCACGAGTGCTGGGTGGGTTGAGCACCACCAGCGGCAGCAGTTTTAAAGCAGAGGAGATTGTCATGGTGTGGAGGCTGCAACTGGTGCTGCTGAAAGAACATTATCATACCTGTGTTTCTGGGACAGCAGTTTCCAAACCTCACATGGATTTTGTGCTGAGAGTACATTTTACCCATTCAAAACACAGCTGAAGCTCCGTGCTGGCGGCTGCTTCCCCTTTTGCTGATGCTCACTGTCAGCAGCTCACTGGGGGGTGCAGAATCTCTCTAAACCTCATGTCCTCCCTCTGGAGAACCTGTGATAGGAATTAGAAGCGATTGCAAAAATTGGATAGACAAACTGTTTCACTAAAAAAGCTAATCATAACCCAACAACTAGTGAATTAAACTAAAAAACATAGGTATACTGTAGTTGGTTATTTTTAATATCTTATTTTTAGTTTATTGGAAAAATCTCTACATTTATCAGTTTTACCTTGATCTGTGGTGACTTACGCTAACCAGAAGTTTTTTCCAGGAAAAGATATGGTTATTATTGGCCTTCAGAAAGCCTCACACAACAGTCACA
>NW_027414601.1:0-2000 GCF_964106895.1 Numenius arquata | reverse complement strand
CCTCCCTCCGCAGCGTTTGATTGACGCTCCCTTCAGCCATTCACAGCTCGCGCTGCCGGCTGGGCGTAGCGCCATTGGTCGAGGAGGTAGCGGTGGGCGGGCGCAGCGCTGAGGTAGAAGGCGTAGGTGCAGGCGCTCCCGCTACTTGCTGGTGCTGCGGGGTGTGGCGGCGGGTTCGGCGGCTCCCCGCGGGGTGACCTCTCTCTCTCCAGTGCTGCCTTCTCGCTGGTAGCGAGCACGGTCCCACCGCTCGCGTTCTCTCCGCACCGCTCTCCTTGTCTTGAGGGAAGGAAGGAGGGGGGGGTCTCCTGAGATTGCAAAATGGCTGACAGCCGGGACGATGCCTCGGACCAGCTGAAGCAGTGGCGGAGCCAGCGGGGCTCGCAGGTACCCGCCGGGGCTTCGCGGGGCGGGCGGCGAGGCCCGAGGGGCTGCGGCCCTCGGTACCCCGCTCGCTGCGGGGCCGCTAACGGTCCTGCCCGCTGCCGGCGGGGGGACGGCGGAGGGTCGGCGGACGGTTGTCCCTCCCTCCGTTACGGGGCTGAGGGGAGCGGGTGAGCCCCGGTGCCGGAGGGCGCCCGAGTTATCGGGGGTGGAGTGGGGGGCCGGGTGCCCTCGGCCCGTACCGCGGAGCTCGCCTTGGGGCCGTGCCCGGGTAAAGCGAAGCACGAAGGGGGCGGCGGCCGCCAGCTGGGCCGGAGGGACAAGGGCGGTCAGCGCTGCGGGCACGGCCTGGTCACAGCCTCCCCTCACAGGCAGGAGCGGGGCTTCCCTGCGCCCAAACAGGCAGCAACTTGGCCAGACGTATTATTATATGATTTTTTTTATATATATATATATTTTTTTTTTTCCCGTCTCAGATCGAATATTCATGTTTTCAGTTCCGCTGTCGCATGGGTAGAACCCGGTGGAAAACGTAAGGAGGGAATAAAGCAAAAGATAAGGCGCATTTGGCTATAGGTGGAGGCTTCTTTACCGGGTTGAAGTGGTTTGGGGCAAGCTGTTGACTGGAATCATGAGAACGTGTAATTAACAGCGTGGCACTCGGTCTCCTGAAGATGTAGGATACACCCCGAAATAGTTGGGAAAAATATATAAACGCTGCAAGAGTCGATTTCCTTCCTTCAAATCCCTGTGGCAGTTTTTACTACGTATTTTCTGACAGAAACGTGTATTTGGCACTAAATACTCTTTTCACCTGTTTATACTAAGCAGCGGTCTTACAAGACACAAGTCAGTTCCCACTGTTTGAGGTTGTTAAGTCATCTTGATGTTATTTCTTTTTCCCCTTGGCTCTAAAAGGTACTGTATGAAAGCTGCCTTCCAGTGCTGAATTGTGACTTTGTCATATCCTAGCATGTTTCATAATAATTTCTTTTTGTACCGTGAGTAATAATTTTCATATGGATGTCAGCTTTTCTACAACAAAGCATTATTTGAGCCAAGCCGAGGTTAATTTGAAGATTGGGAGGCAACCCAAAGTCTGTGTTGCACAAGGAGTCATGAGACCTTAAGATAGAAAGGAGGGAGGACTTATTAGAATTTTAAAGTGGCTTGTATAAGGTGCAAAGTATCAGTAATGCCTGGAAGTATGTACTTTGATGTATGGTGTTTACCACAGCTGTGACTAAAAGTCTCCTGGCTTTGTTTCCCTCCTTTCTGTCATGACAGGTTAGTGCTGTAAGGAAATACATATGCAGATTTGAAAGTTCTTATCTTTTAAGGTTTTGACTGCATGCAACTCCCAACCATATGAAAATATAGGCATCAAACAAACTCAGGTCCAAAAGTAGCATGAGAATTCTTCACAAAACTACTGTGGGGTTTTTTTTTTCTTCTTTCACCCTGATGGAACTTGGTTTTGTGCACCCCGCATAACATTATCCTGAAACTAAAGTGAATATATCCTATCTTTTTTTTTTTAAGAAAAAAAAAAAAGTAGTTTGTACTTCTAATGTGAACATTAGAAAAAACCTTCCAGAAAGTCTGCCTGCATAAAA
>NW_027414600.1:0-9544 GCF_964106895.1 Numenius arquata | reverse complement strand
AGGTTGTATCATTTTTGAGTAAAATGTGGGTTCTTAGATAATGCAGAGAGGAGAAATACACACCAAAAATGGTACCTGGCAAGATGACTACATCAGTTGTGAAGTTGATCAGCTTAAATACTAGTATTAAATCACACACCTTGGCTTGATTCAGCTTCCTTTTACCCACCTGTCACACTATAATTACAAATTGCCATGACACTTTCTCCACTTGGCCTTTAACTTAGAGCAAGGGATGGAAAAATATTGTTGACCACAGCCAGTATTGTACACCCTTTTAAGTGGGAGATGCAAAATTTGCTATTTTTCCATAGCTGCTATAAAATTCATCATCGTACGTTCAGAAAGCACTTATCTGCAGGTATACTTCAGCCTCAGATTTAAGAGGAGGGTAAAAAAACTAGAGTCACCAGCCCGAAATACTCCTTTTTACCTGCCACCGATACCTTTAGATGTGACAGGTACCCACTGAGTTGCATGGCAGGACCACCTCCATCCTGCTGAGCTGTGCTCTAAAGTGCCTTTACTGTCCTCTAAATAGCAAGGGAAGGAGGAGGTGGGTGTACCAGCTGGAGAGAGAGACAGGGATGTCGGCAGAGGAGCAAGCTTGAACACAAAAGCTCGATTGTTGATTTTATATGTCCCACTGAAAGTCTTCTTCATGAGGGAACCCACACTAAATTTCCTACAGTGGCTACAGCCATTGCTCCAAAAACATTCCCCAGCTTGGTCTCGAGACCAGACTGACAGAAAACCCAGGTGTGTCTTCTGCCTCCTCTTTCTTCTCCAGGTCATGCTTAGGGCCCATTCCCATCACGGGTATGAGAAGTGTCCACTGTTCTCACTGATTTCTTTTGCAGTTCTCCAAGCTCAGCGTCAGCACATCAAACGAAGCATTCGGAAAATGAGGAGCAATTAGGAAAGGACGATAAGTAATACTCCCGATACTCTGGCTTAATACTGCATGTAATGAAGACTTATCATAGTGCCTCAAATGCTGCTTTGGGGAGGGGGCAGGGCGCGAGGCAAGATATCTAAAAAAATAAAAGTCAGATGACTACCCGGTACGCCCACATGTACCATAATTAGCTGATCTATTTCAGTGGTCTGAACCAGCCCGGTTTAGAATACTTCGTTTTGAATGATTGAATATGTTTAATAATCATGATATAATAACGATCTACGAGTTTGTGTCTACTTTAAAGAATTTGGCAAAAATATCTATAATTGTATAAACTCAAATCGTTTTTTTTTTCAATTGTTTTGTTTTTTTTTTCCCCTGAAAGAGGCTTGCTGCGCAGCAAACAGTTTTTGCTCTGCTTCTTCACTTCCTACCAAATTCAGTGGGATGTGGACATGTGCTTAAGTGCTTTGCTAAATCATGGCATAACACTATCAAACCCGACACATGGCCATAAACCACAGTGTCCTCTTTCAAAACTTGCTTTAAATAAAACAGGCTGAGAATGTCTTCAGATATGTTAAAATAAGAAAGCAAACTAAGAGGATACAGAATATTCAATTCAACGTAGTTCACCCTAAATAAGTATTTTTACAGACACAGCTAGTGCAGGCCCTTTATTTTTCAGCTTGGACTTCTGATAGTCACTTCTTTTTTTAATGCAGTATATACTTTAGTATGAAGAAGGAACTTAATGTGAAAAGCAATCTGTGCTTCTATTTTTAGCCAATTATTTACATGTAATGAAATTTTGTTCCTCTCTACTCCCGAGACTTAGATGATGGTTTCTTTGCCAAGAAAAGACTTTGTCAACGCACAGCAATTTTCAAAGGTGCTCCCAGTCGATCCAGCTCCACCGCAGCTCTGTCAGCGATGGCAACGCTCAGATCTGTCACAACTCCATCTTCCTTTCCAAAGGCCATGCCCATCAGGTACCGCAACTGGGGTGCAACCAGAGCACACCCCCAAAATAGTCTTCAGTTGTCAGTCACCTCTGTTTCTGAGCTGAAATGACAATATTTTTTCTTTTAACCTTTTTTTTTTGGGGGGGGGGGGGCATTGGCGGGAGAGAGAAAAATAAAGATCAGGGTTTTCCTCAACCATTCAAAGTTTTGATATTTTCAGTTCCCAGTTTTCAAGAGTTCATTTCCCCCTTTTTGCCATATTGCTGCAAAATAAATGACTTCCAGAATCTACATTCCACCCCCATTTCTTCTATTTTCCTGTGCTGTAGCCTCCCCAAAAATGTCTCATGTCACATAACTCACTTGCTTAAAACCATTTCAGACATAATAACATTTTTAAAACAGATAAGCATTTTTTTCTGCTAACATGCTGTTTTCATTAGTCCAAGTCTCCAAGACTTTTCCCTCTTGGTCTAATGGCCCAAACATACTCTCTGCTCAAAAAGCATTTTTGATCCTGAATATAACTTCAAAAGTTATTTAAAGATAGATTCTTGATGACTCTGTTGCTTGATAGAAAAATGTATCCAAGTCATTAAAAAGATCTTTTATTTCTGAGATTGTTGGAGGCATAAAAAACATTTAGATGTGTCACTGAAATAGCCTTTTCTGGGGGAAAAAAAAAGGACACAGAGGTACAATTTGGTGAAAATTGTTGGATGTATGTGAAGAAAATGGAGTAGCCAGTATATCAGATAAAATAAGTCCATTTAATTCTTTATAAGCAGTACACGTGGCGTTACTCAATATGCTACAGAGTAAGTTCAGTGTAGTTGAGTGACTGAGACTTGGCCGGCACATGTCTTCCCTCTAAATTCACATCCAAGTGCAATATTATGTTAAATTATGTTATATCATATTATGTTCCCATCATCTCTCAAATGTGGCCCAAAACAAGGGCTGCTACTTGCTTAGAAAAGAAAGATTCATTACATCTTTGCTGCCTGCGTTACTAAAACTTACAGAGGGGGTGTTAATCACCTGAAGTCCTGAATTAGGGAAAGATACTGGCCTGTTTTGTTAATGCCACCCTTTTATATCATTAGATCTCCTGGTATAACAATGTTATTGCAATATGGAAAGCATATGTAAATGAGTTACTATAATCTTTAATTACATATGCAGCGTTACAGTGTGACACATCCCAGCTTCATTTGCGTATTTCCTGTTTTCTCAGTTCTTAAATATCAGCTCGCCTCGTTGCTGTACACATACAAGTGCAGTTTACACCGCCAAGTACTCAAAGCCTACCGTGATATAAACTCTTTCCCCATCGCAATTTTTGCAAATCTTTAACAAATTTAATTGCCGTCCCTGATATTTGAATGCCCTATATATTGTATTCCCTGTCTGGAATTACTCATTCCAAGTCCAGCTCTATGTACTTTACTGCTATACAAAGCTTCGCAGCTGCAAGACAATAGTAATAGGCACAACAATTAGCCCATTCTTTAAAACTATTTGCTTAGCCTTTCCTGCTCCAGTATCAATGGATGAGATGTGCTCGCTCGGAGCACTCAGCTAATGTTCTTAAGGCCTGTCCTTCATAATTAAGCTATTCTATATTTGGACTGTGTCAAATGAAGTTATCAGTCGTGGCAAATGGAGGCTATGTTTTAAGGTGAGGGTGAAGAGAATGGGGTCTCCCCTGGGCCTCAGCCTTGCCCCATGAGTTTGATGTCGTAGGAGACTGCTTTCTGCATCGAAATGAGGCTTTTGTGGTACAGACAGGCCAAGCTAAAAGGTAAAAGCATCCTACTGGCCTTGCAGCATTTAGTTTAACTTGCCTAAAATTAACTTCTGTAACTTTTATTGCAGGAAAACTGCCACCCTTGAACGCATCTAGTTTTGTAAGTACCTTTGTTCACTTTTCTCTGGGATTTTATTTGAATTGGTATCTTTTTTTAAAATAAAATTTAACCCAGAATAGTTTTTTCTCTAAGAAATGGTCGTTCCTGAGATATCCATCTACACTTGTAAAAGCATTTCCTTTGGCTGAGTTGAATCCAGATTTTTGTCAACAAAATTCCACTTTGCTGAATCACGATTGGGATTTTTTGTCATTAGCACCCATTTGCATAATGTGTGGATGAAGAACAAGAAGGAGGAATAAAAAGCAACTGCAAGAGGCCATCGCTGATCCATGGTGAGCTGTGAAGTACACGACTCCGACTCCATACCAAAGCCAAGTAGTACCTAGAGGGTCAGATGGTTCTGAGGCTTGAAATTAGCCAAGAACTATTCAAATGCAAGGACAGAAAACTACAGAAAGCTACATCTATCACCAAAATATCTTCTGAGAGGTGGGGCAGACTTTTAATTAAGCTGTACAGATTTACAGCATCAACAAAAACAGGTTTTAACTGTGAGAAACTTTTTCATTCCAATTAAAAGTGATTTTATGTAAGACTGAAAGGTCCCAGTGCTTAAGAAGTTACTTTCTACAGATACTAAATAATTCCTAATAAGCGAAGTTCTATGGCAAATAAATAAATAAATCAAGGTGCTAAATTTTCCCAAACTTTGATTGAGAGTAAGTCCTTGTTATGATGTTACATGTTACTCCCCCTCTTCCTTCCGTCACACAGTATGTGTAAAATACTGACATTTTCATACAATCCTAAGTTATAATAATTTTGCACGGGACATCAGTCACATACGGTAATTTAGAAAAATGCAGAGACCTGTTACAATATGAGTCTCTTTACTCCTCCCTGTCCTACAACTTCCATTATGGACCACACATGGAAGTAATGTAGCCAGGGTAGGAGTGGATTACACTCGTCTTCTCCAGTTCTTTAGCTCTCATCTTGCCTAATGTGGTTCATAGTAGGGGTGGATAAAATCCTAAATAAAATGCCAGCAGCTAGGCTATGCCTGCTGGTGCAGAGACGGTATCTGGTATAAAGTACTCACATCTTTATTTTTTACCTAATCACTATTTCTAAAGAATCGCTTTAGTCATGGGAACGCTGCAAATAAACCTGAGTTCCAGTGGCGAGTAGAGTTCATTTCAGATGGCTCATATGAAAACAACAGAGCTAATTATACTGTAGTAATTACCTGAAAATTATATGTATGTTGTTTTTCCACCAGTCAATACAGCTATTTTTGAACTTTGCATTGTTCTCATGGATTGCTGGAGTCATGCTGTCTCGAAATGGTCTTCTCCTCTCACCATTAACTTGGCCTCTGGTTTGGGGAGAGTGTTTTAGAAGTTTCAGCTGTAGTGTGTGCTATTTAGCTCAGAACTTTTTGTGGTCGCTTGCACTCTCCACCACTGTCTGCATCTGAGAAAACGTTTGCATTTTAATAGTCTTTGAATATGGATTATAAAATTCTGACTCTACAATAGGACTCTAAAACAGCATCCAATTAAGATTTACTCTTGCACATGAAAAGATATTGAAAATTCACCCTAGTCCACTCAGGACAATAGCTGTGATAATTCTGATTTTGAAGAGTTTTGTTTCCTCGCCTGTCCTGGGTGTGGCATGTTATCATTGTCTGTTTTGTTTTTTTTTTTTTGGTTTAAGAGCTACCAACAGAAGCACCTGAGGAAGGCAGGGAAACGCCGCACAGGTGAGTGTAACAGCCCACTCCCAAGAAGGGAATGCTGTCGAGCAGCAAGGACCGGAGAATGGGAGTCAGGAATTTTTGGATTGCTGCCATATTACCGATTTTGACCAAGTCATGGGGTAAAATGCACTCGGAATGACTCCTTTATGAAATGGGGATGATGATAATAGGTATCTCCCTGGACTGTTGAGAGGAAATTAATTAACATTTGGAAAGTACTTTGAGATTCTTGATGTAAGATGATGGAGCTGGAATGCTGGGAACATTAAAATAAGTTGGAATAATCTTAATATTTATTGCATACAGTGCTTTCATCTTCAAAGCTCTTTACTAACATCAATGAATTAACAAAAAAAATATTAATAAAGATCATATTTGCCCATAAAATTATTCTCCCAAAGCATATATAAATAGATCTGCCTCCAGTTAAAAAAATAACATTAAAAGAAAGTTTAAGCGCCAACTCGGTATCATGCACTAAATCCCTAGTGGTGCTGTCCATAGCAAACCTACTTTGAACTATGAATTATTAGTTTATTCTTTTAATGAGGATAATTGGACCCTAAGCCTAATCCGGCAGCACTGAAGTCACTGGGAGGGTATCACCGACTACCAGGGGCAACAAATCCAGACTGCAAAGGAAGAGCAGTGGTTAGAAAACACCTCAGCTGTGCCAGGCTGCAGTGAGCAGGAGCAGGCACTTCGCTCCGCAGGAGGAAATTTAATTTGTATTTAAGTACAGTTTGTTGTGTCTTTGGAATAAGCTACAGGGAGCTGAGAAACGCACTGTACCACCAGGAGAGATAACCAGCAGCCCCAGATATTTCTCAGTCAATGTATAGAATTCAGGGCTTCCCAGACTAAACTATTCAAATGCTGCTTGCAAGGAATTGCCTCCCTTTTTTAAAATTATTTTTTAAAGTATATTCTTACTGGCACAGACATGGCTATCAACATCATCACTGGGAAGCACAGCCCAGCAATTTACTGAAAACCAGTAAATGAGACAGTCCTTCCAACTGCATTATCTCCATTGATTTCAAACCAGCGCTCAAGGAACAGCAAGGGACCTTTCCCTTTGTGTTTCATTTTCCAGTCACCTTCCCCGTTGCAGCCTCTTCAGCTTTAAAGATAAATAAAACCAGAGAAAAAGCATTCTGTTGTTAATTCTCCCCCACCCCCTGTTTAGTTTGAATTAAACGCCTTTCCATAGGTCTCCTCCGCTACAGCAAACGCAGAGAGTCGCTGGCTCTCTCTGCGATGATGGACTCGGATACATTCCAGAACATAATGGGCTCTAATAGATTTTTTTAAAAATCTATGGTGCACTTCACAGACTCTGGAGGTCATTTTAGGCAGCCCATCAATGTTCAATATAAATATTTCTGTTCAGCGTGTTCTCTGCACACCGATCAGAAATATCCACTCGCCAGATGTGCGTGCCACAAACCCAAAGCCGTTCTCTATTTTCTCCAGACTTAGTGTGAAAAAAAAACCACATTATCTGTGAAGTGTTTTGTAGCCCAGTCTCGTCAGGACTGTTGCTGTTTCTTCAGAGTTGGCTGAAGGCTTTACAAAGTTATTCGCAGATTAAACTGTCCCAGTTAATCTGCTACACGACGACGTTCAGGCAGGGCTTCAAATATGTTTGGTTTTGGATAGAAATCAAATGTTACCTTTGGGAAATATGCTTATTATTAGCATTAGACATAGCTCCTGGTTTATTTCCAGTAACTTTGTTGAATTATAGGGGGTTTTGTTACTGGGTTTTCTTTGTGTCCTGTATTTATGTATTGTGGCTGGACAGACACTATTTTATAGCATTTACGGTTTCTAGTGCCCCCAGTGCTATCAGAGATATTTGCAAACATTAATTATTCTGCGTAATGCCTAACACATGGCGAGGATCCAGTTAAGAGCGTGTCACCTCTGTGCTGTGGTCTCACGAGGGTGGCACATGTAGGCGCAGGTAGCATTTTGTAGGCTAGAAAAAACCCAAACCACGCGAGCAGGAGGCAGTATTTGTATTAACAAATATGCCGTAGCTGCAGAAAGCTTTTTAACGACAGGCGAGACTGACATCCAGACAAACAGCCAAGGTCTTTTTCTCACCATGTGATCTTTTCATAATCCTCCATTTCTCTCCTAGATCAACAGGTTCCTCTTTATTTGTCATTGTCAGCTCTTAGCACAAAGAGCCTTTTGTCTGTAGCTCTGACCCAAACACACAAGACTTTTTTTTTTTTTTATTTTTTTTGGGCCGTTCTTGGCCATATGCTTTCAAATGGACTGATGGGTTTCCAAGCTATAAAGCAGAACCTTGACCCCAGAAGGGGAGATGGTTGTGTGACAGCATCTCTCTGTTTTGACATCATAATTTATCCCCGCTGCAGCCCTACTGGCGGCAGGAGCTCGCGAGTAGACGGCGCAACCCAGCAAAAATACTTGAACCTGATCCGCTCTACAGCTCCTGCTATGGATACCGACACTGGAATCACGGCGGCAGCGGCTCCTGACGCCCAGGAAGGGCTTCCCTCAGCACAGGCAAGACGCACGCCAGTCAATAGCTGCCTCTTTACGTCCTCTTCTACTTCATTATCGCTGCTGTGATGAAGCTATCACACCTTCTTTGTAAGGCAGCACATGCCGCAGCAGAAACCACACCAGCCGTCAAGCCCAGAGGATTCCTGCCATGGCTTCCTTGTGCTCTGCTGTGTCAAGTCCCGTTACGAATGCATTGCTGCATCCACGGATGTTACTCCAAAAATGTGTTGCCAAGGGATAAGCTGACAGACAGCAAGAAAAAGTTATCTGCCCTGTTTTCTCAATTTGCTGGACTACACCACCACATCGCACTCAGCCTGCCTAAGAAAGGTGCAAAAAGCTACCGATGGCGCCTATGAACCTTGCTGGTAATATTCTGCAGTTGAACACAGTATGAAAAGAGTTCATACCCTTTAACTGGCACTTGTTCTGGACTATCACAGAAAACCTTTTGTTTTCCAGTGGAAATAACATCAGAGCTAAATTCCAACCTGTCTCTTTCAGGGTGTGCCTTTGCCACATCACATAATATGGTTTTATTCAAGGTAAACCTATCCTGGAGCTTCAAGGGTGGCTTCCCAAGAGACACGGTGGGCTGCTGAAGAGAAGAGGAATCTGCCTTTCTAATTTATTTTTTTTTTCCCTCATTTCACTTCTTTCACCAAAGATTTGCATTTGATGAATCTGTCTTCCAGAGAGCAGGGGGGGGTGTGACCCGTTTCTTCTTGGGAGCCACTTTCCCATGTATTTAACAGAGCTTGTGGGATTTCGAAAGAGGAGCCTCCCCATTTGCTGGTGCTCCAGATGAGGGAGGAGAAGGAAAAGAGCTTCTTATCTCCCCATTCATCCCTTATCTGTGCCTGCCAGCTGGGGAGGAGGGACAACTCTTCGGGGAAGCAAGCGCAAAGCCTTCACGCATGTAAAAGACGGGGGAAACCTGCACGAAAAAGCACCTCTTTTGTTATAAAGTGCTCCAGAGCCAGGGTTGAGGGGGGAAGAGAGCAAAAAGACACGGCCTGGAGCTGCTGTCACCTGCACAGTCATCGCCAACAAGTCCTGCAAGCCCAAAAGCCCACCAACGTGGTTTTAAGTGATATATCAGCACCCAAACACACACACGGACCAACCGATATTGGCAGCGTTTCTCACTGGAGTCCGGCCTGGGAGAGTCAAGCCCAAGAGAAACAGCATTGCACCAAGCGCTGTCTGGTGTATGGAACCAACAAAGACCAGCCTGTGCTCAGCCGTCCTCAGCCGGGCAGAACCGAGCATCGTTAGACACCGCTAACCATCCTTAACGAACAGCATCCCCCCCCCCCCCAATTCAGGCTTCAACATCGCAATGCGTGTTACTTAGGGGCAGCGTGAGCCAAGGTCACTCAAGATAGAGCCACCATTTCCAAGTTAAAAAAACAAACAAACAAGTCTTCCATGATTTGTAATATATTTAAAAAAAAAAAAAATCAGCTAGAAACGCAATGACAGAATTTCTTTC
>NW_027414599.1:0-27195 GCF_964106895.1 Numenius arquata | reverse complement strand
CCCTACGGAACTGTACGAGACTCTACAGGCCCCTAGGGAACACCACAGGCCCCTACGGAACCCTACACAACCCTCTGGAAACTTATGGCACTCTACAAGCTCCTACCAACCCCTGCGGGCACTTACACAACCCTACAGGTCCCTACGGAAATCTACGGGACTCCACGGGCCCCTAGGGAAGCCTACAGATTTCAACGGAACCCTACGAGCCCCTCTGGAACCCTACAGAATACTCCAGGACCCGACAGCACTCTACAAGACCCTTAGCAACACAACGGAACCTCACTAAAACCCTATGGGCTCCTACAGAACACTGCAGGCGCCTACGGAACCCTACAGACACCTGCGGGCACTTACAGAACACTGCAGGCCCCTACAGAACCCTACAGGTCCATACAGAACCCCACAGGGCCCTACGGAACTTTACCAGCCACTACGGAACTCTACGGGCCCCTACAGAACCCTGCAGAACCCTCCAGAACCTTACAGAATCCCACAGACTCCTACAGACTGCTGCGGGCACTTACATAACCCTACAAGCCCCTACGGAACACTGCCAGCCCCTACGGAAGGAACCTTACGGGCCCCTGCAGAACACTACTGGCTCCTGCGGTACTCTACAGGCCTCTAGGGAACCTACGAAGCTCTATGGAGCCCTATGGATCCTTACGGAACAGTACGGGCCCCTTCAGACCTCTGCGGGCGCTTATGGAAACCTACAGGACCCTACGGAACTGTACGAGACTGTACAGGCCCCTAGGGAACACTACAGGCCCCTACGGAACCGTACGAGACTCTACAGGCCCCTAGGGAACACCACAGGCCCCTACGGAACCGTACGAGACTCTACAGGCCCCTAGGGAACACCACAGGCCCCTACGGAACCCTACACAACCCTCTGGAAACTTATGGCACCCTACAAGCTCCTACCAACCCCTGCGGGCACTTACACAACCCTACAGGTCCCTACGGAAATCTGCGGGACTCCACGGGCCCCTAGGGAAGCCTACAGATTTCAACGGAACCCTACGAGCCCCTCTGGAACCCTACAGAATACTCCAGGACCCGACAGCACTCTACAAGACCCTTAGCAACACAACGGAACCTCACTAAAACCCTATGGGCTCCTACAGAACCCTGCAGGCCCCTACAGAACCCTACAGGTCCATACAGAACCCCACAGGGCCCTATGGAACTTTACCAGCCACTACGGAACTCTACGGGCCCCTACAGAACCCTGCAGAACCCTCCAGAACCTTACAGAATCCCACAGACTCCTACAGACTGCTGCGGGCACTTACACAACCCTACAGGCCCCTACGGAAAACTGCCAGCCCCTACAGAAGGAACCTTACGGGCCCCTACAGAACACTACTGGCTCCTGCGGTACTCTACAGGCCTCTAGGGAACCTATGAAGCTCTACGGAACCCTATGGATCCTTACGGAACAGTACGGGCCCCTTCAGACCTCTGCGGGCGCTTATGGAAACCTACAGGACCCTACGGAACTGTACGAGACTCTAGAGGCCCCTAGGGAACACTACAGGCCCCTACGGAACGGTACGAGACTCTACAGGCCCCTAGGGAACACCACAGGCCCCTACGGAAACGTACGAGACTCTAGAGGCCCCTAGGGAACACCACAGGCCCCTACGGAACCCTACACAACCCTCTGGAAACTTATGGCACCCTACAAGCTCCTACCAACCCCTGCGGGCACTTACACAACCCTACAGGTCCCTACGGAAATCTACGGGACTCCACGGGCCCCTAGGGAAGCCTACAGATTTCAACGGAACCCTACGAGCCCCTCTGGAACCCTACAGAATACTCCAGGACCCGACAGCACTCTACAAGACCCTTAGCAACACAACAGAACCTCACTAAAACCCTATGGGCTCCTACAGAACACTGCAGGCACCTACGGAACCCTACAGACACCTGCGGGCACTTACAGAACCCTGCAGGCCCCTACGGAACCCTACAGGTCCATACAGAACCCCACAGGGACCTACGGAACTTTACCAGCCACTACGGAACTCTACGGGCCCCTACAGAACCCTGCAGAACCCTCCAGAACCTTACAGAATCCCACAGACTCCTACAGACTGCTGCGGGCACTTACACAACCCTACAGGCCCCTACGGAACACTGCCAGCCCCTACGGAAGGAACCTTACGGGCCCCTACAGAACACTACTGGCTCCTGCGGTACTCTACAGGCCTCTAGGGAACCTACGAAGCTCTATGGAGCCCTATGGATCCTTACGGAACAGTACGGGCCCCTTCAGACCTCTGCGGGCGCTTATGGAAACCTACAGGACCCTACGGAACTGTACGAGACTCTAGAGGCCCCTAGGGAACACTACAGGCCCCTACGGAACCATACGAGACTCTACAGGCCCCTAGGGAACACCACAGGCCCCTACGGAACCCTACACAACCCTCTGGAAACTTATGGCACCCTACAAGCTCCTACCAACCCCTGCGGGCACTTACACAACCCTACAGGTCCCTACGGAAATCTACGGGACTCCACGGGCCCCTAGGGAAGCCTACAGATTTCAACGGAACCCTACGAGCCCCTCTGGAACCCTACAGAATACTCCAGGACCCGACAGCACTCTACAAGACCCTTAGCAACACAACGGAACCTCACTAAAACCCTATGGGCTCCTACAGAACACTGCAGGCGCCTACGGAACCCTACAGACACCTGCGGGCACTTACAGAACCCTGCAGGCCCCTACAGAACCCTACAGGTCCATACAGAACCCCACAGGGCCCTACGGAACTTTACCAGCCACTACGGAACTCTACGGGCCCCTACAGAACCCTGCAGAACCCTCCAGAACCTTACAGAATCCCACAGACTCCTACAGACTGCTGCGGGCACTTACACAACCCTACAAGCCCCTACGGAACACTGCCAGCCCTTACGGAATGAACCTTACGGGCCCCTACAGAACACTACTGGCTCCTGCGGTACTCTACAGGCCTCTAGGGAACCTCCGAAGCTCTACGGAGCCCTATGGATCCTTACGAAACAGTACGGGCCCCTTCAGACCTCTGCGGGCGCTTATGGAAACCTACAGGACCCTACGGAACTGTACGAGACTCTAGAGGCCCCTAGGGAACACCACAGGCCCCTACGGAACCGTACGAGACTCTACAGGCCCCTAGGGAACACCACAGGCCCCTACGGAACCGTACGAGACTCTACAGGCCCCTAGGGAACACCACCGGCCCCTACGGAACCCTACACAACCCTCTGGAAACTTATGGCACCCTACAAGCTCCTACCAACCCCTGCGGGCACTTACACAACCCTACAGGTCCCTACGGAAATCTACGGGACTCCACGGGCCCCTAGGGAAGCCTACAGATTTCAACGGAACCCTACGAGCCCCTCTGGAACCCTACAGAATACTCCAGGACCCGACAGCACTCTACAAGACCCTTAGCAACACAACGGAACCTCACTAAAACCCTATGGGCTCCTACAGAACACTGCAGGCGCCTACGGAACCCTACAGACCCCTACGGAATACTACCAGCCGCTACGGAAACCTATGGCCCCTACGGAACTCTACGGAACCTGACAGAAACACTGTGGGACCCTACAGGCCCTTGCGGGCACTTGCAGAACTCTGCAGGAACTCACGGAACTTTATGGAACCCTACGAGCCCCTACGGAAGCCTAAAGATCCTTGCAGGCAGTTACGGAACGGTACAGGGCCCTACGGAACTTTACCAGCCACTACGGAACTCTACGGGCCCCTACGGAACCCTGCAGAACCCTCCAGAACTTTACAGAATCCCACGGATTCCTACAGACTGCTGCGGGCACTTACTCAACCCTAGAGGACCCTACGGAACACTGCCAGCCCCTATGGAAGGAACCCTACGGGCCCCTACAGAACACTACTGGCTCCTGCGGTACTCTACAGGCCTCTAGGGAACCTCCGAAGCTCTACGGAGCCCTATGGATCCTTACGAAACAGTACGGGCCCCTTCAGACCTCTGCGGGCGCTTATGGAAACCTACAGGACCCTACGGAACTGTACGAGACTCTAGAGGCCCCTAGGGAACACCACAGGCCCCTACGGAACCCTACACAACCCTCTGGAAACTTATGGCACTCTACAAGCTCCTACCAACCCCTGCGGGCACTTACACAACCCTACAGGTCCCTACGGAAATCTACGGGACTCCACGGGCCCCTCGGGAAGCCTACAGATTTCAACGGAACCCTACCAGCCCCTCTGGAACCCTACAGAATACTCCAGGACCCGACAGCACTCTACAAGACCCTTAGCAACACAACGGAACCTCACTAAAACCCTATGGGCTCCTACAGAACACTGCAGGCGCCTACGGAACCCTACAGACACCTGCGGGCACTTACAGAACCCTGCAGGCCCCTACAGAACCCTACAGGTCCATACAGAACCCCACAGGGCCCTACGGAACTTTACCAGCCACTACGGAACTGTACGGGCCCCCACAGAACCCTGCAGAACCCTCCAGAACCTTACAGAATCCCACAGACTCCTACAGACTGCTGCGGGCACTTACTCAACCCTACAGGCCCCTACGGAACACTGCCAGCCCCTACGGAAAGAACCTTACGGGCCCCTACAGAACACTACTGGCTCCTGCGGTACTCTACAGGCCTCTAGGGAACCTACGAAGCTCTACGGAGCCCTATGGATCCTTACGGAACAGTACGGGCCCCTTCAGACCTCTGCGGGCGCTTATGGAAACCTACAGGACCCTACAGAACTGTACGAGACTCTAGAGGCCCCTAGGGAACACCACAGGCCCCTACGGAACCGTACGAGACTCTACAGGCCCCTAGGGAACACCACAGGCCCCTACGGAAACGTACGAGACTCTACAGGCCCCTAGGGAACACCACAGGCCCCTACGGAACCCTACACAACCCTCTGGAAACTTATGGCACCCTACAAGCTCCTACCAACCCCTGCGGGCACTTACACAACCCTACAGGTCCCTACGGAAATCTACGGGACTCCACGGGCCCCTAGGGAAGCCTACAGATTTCAACGGAACCCTACGAGCCCCTCTGGAACCCTACAGAATACTCCAGGACCCGACAGCACTCTACAAGACCCTTAGCAACACAATGGAACCTCACTAAAACCCTATGGGCTCCTACAGAACACTGCAGGTGCCTACGGAACCCTACAGACCCCTACGGAATACTACCAGCCGCTACGGAAACCTATGGCCCCTACGGAACTCTACGGAACCTGACAGAAACACTGTGGGACCCTACAGGCCCTTGCGGGCACTTGCAGAACTCTGCAGGAACCCACGGAACTTTATGGAACCCTACGAGCCGCTACGGAAGCCTAAAGATCCTTGCAGGCAGTTACGGAACGGTACAGGGCCCTAGGGAACGTTACCAGCCACTACGGAACTCTACGGGCCCCTACGGAACCCTGCAGAACCCTCCAGAACTTTACAGAATCCCACGGATTCCTACAGACTGCTGCGGGCACTTACTCAACCCTAGAGGACCCTACGGAACACTGCCAGCCCCTATGGAAGGAACCCTACGGGCCCCTACAGAACACTACTGGCTCCTGCGGTACTCTACAGGCCTCTAGGGAACCTCCGAAGCTCTACGGAGCCCTATGGATCCTTACGAAACAGTACGGGCCCCTTCAGACCTCTGCGGGCGCTTATGGAAACCTACAGGACCCTACGGAACTGTACGAGACTCTAGAGGCCCCTAGGGAACACCACAGGCCCCTACGGAACCCTACACAACCCTCTGGAAACTTATGGCACTCTACAAGCTCCTACCAACCCCTGCGGGCACTTACACAACCCTACAGGTCCCTACGGAAATCTACGGGACTCCACGGGCCCCTCGGGAAGCCTACAGATTTCAACGGAACCCTACCAGCCCCTCTGGAACCCTACAGAATACTCCAGGACCCGACAGCACTCTACAAGACCCTTAGCAACACAACGGAACCTCACTAAAACCCTATGGGCTCCTACAGAACACTGCAGGCGCCTACGGAACCCTACAGACACCTGCGGGCACTTACAGAACCCTGCAGGCCCCTACAGAACCCTACAGGTCCATACAGAACCCCACAGGGCCCTACGGAACTTTACCAGCCACTACGGAACTCTACGGGCCCCCACAGAACCCTGCAGAACCCTCCAGAACCTTACAGAATCCCACAGACTCCTACAGACTGCTGCGGGCATTTACTCAACCCTACAGGCCCCTACGGAACACTGCCAGCCCCTACGGAAAGAACCTTACGGGCCCCTACAGAACACTACTGGCTCCTGCGGTACTCCACAGGCCTCTAGGGAACCTACGAAGCTCTACGGAGCCCTATGGATCCTTACGGAACAGTACGGGCCCCTTCAGACCTCTGCGGGCCCTTATGGAAACCTACAGGACCCTACGGAACTCTACGAGACTCTAGAGGCCCCTAGGGAACACCACAGGCCCCTACGGAACCCTACACAACCCTCTGGAAACTTATGGCACCCTACAAGCTCCTACCAACCCCTGCGGGCACTTACACAACCCTACAGGTCCCTACGGAAATCTACGGGACTCCACGGGCCCCTAGGGAAGCCTACAGATTTCAACGGAACCCTACGAGCCCCTCTGGAACCCTACAGAATACTCCAGGACCCGACAGCACTCTACAAGACCCTTAGCAACACAACGGAACCTCACTAAAACCCTATGGGCTCCTACAGAACACTGCAGGCGCCTACGGAACCCTACACACACCTGCGGGCACTTACAGAACCCTGCAGGCCCCTACAGAACCCTACAGGTCCATACAGAACCCCACAGGGCCCTACGGAACTTTACCAGCCACTATGGAACTCTACGGGCCCCTACAGAACCCTGCAGAACCCTCCAGAACCTTACAGAATCCCACAGACTCCTACAGACTGCTGCGGGCACTTACTCAACCCTACAGGCCCCTACGGAACACTGCCAGCCCCTACGGAAGGAACCTTACGGGCCCCTACAGAACACTACTGGCTCCTGCGGTACTCTACAGGCCTCTAGGGAACGTACGAAGCTCTACGGAGCCCTATGGATCCTTACGGAACAGTACGGGCCCCTTCAGACCTCTGCGGGCGCTTATGGAAACCTACAGGACCCTACGGAACTCTACGAGACTCTAGAGGCCCCTAGGGAACACCACAGGCCCCTACGGAACCGTACGAGACTCTACAGGCCCCTAGGGAACACCACAGGCCCCTACGGAAACGTACGAGACTCTACAGGCCCCTAGGGAACACCACAGGCCCCTACGGAACCCTACACAACCCTCTGGAAACTTATGGCACCCTACAAGCTCCTACCAACCCCTGCGGGCACTTACACAACCCTACAGGTCCCTACGGAAATCTACGGGACTCCACGGGCCCCTAGGGAAGCCTACAGATTTCAACGGAACCCTACGAGCCCCTCTGGAACCCTACAGAATACTCCAGGACCCGACAGCACTCTACAAGACCCTTAGCAACACAACGGAACCTCACTAAAACCCTATGGGCTCCTACAGAACCCTGCAGGCCCCTACAGAACCCTACAGGTCCATACAGAACCCCACAGGGCCCTATGGAACTTTACCAGCCACTACGGAACTCTACGGGCCCCTACAGAACCCTGCAGAACCCTCCAGAACCTTACAGAATCCCACAGACTCCTACAGACTGCTGCGGGCACTTACACAACCCTACAGGCCCCTACGGAACACTGCCAGCCCCTACGGAAGGAACCTTACGGGCCCCTACAGAACACTACTGGCTCCTGCGGTACTCTACAGGCCTCTAGGGAACCTACGAAGCTCTACGGAGCCCTATGGATCCTTACGGAACAGTACGGGCCCCTTCAGACCTCTGCGGGCGCTTATGGAAACCTACAGGACCCTACGGAACTGTACGAGACTCTAGAGGCCCCTAGGGAACACTACAGGCCCCTACGGAACCGTACGAGACTCTACAGGCCCCTAGGGAACACCACAGGCCCCTACGGAACCGTACGAGACTCTACAGGCCTCTAGGGAACACCACAGGCCCCTAAGGAACCCTACACAACCCTCTGGAAACTTATGGCAACCTACAAGCTCCTACCAACCCCTGCGGGCACTTACACAACCCTACAGGTCCCTACGGAAATCTACGGGACTCCACGGGCCCCTAGGGAAGCCTACAGATTTCAACGGAACCCTACGAGCCCCTCTGGAACCCTACAGAATACTCCAGGACCCGACAGCACTCTACAAGACCCTTAGCAACACAACGGAACCTCACTAAAACCCTATGGGCTCCTACAGAACACTGCAGGCGCCTACGGAACCCTACAGACCCCTACGGAATACTACCAGCCGCTACGGAAACCTATGGCCCCTACGGAACTCTACGGAACCTGACAGAAACACTGTGGGACCCTACAGGCCCTTGCGGGCACTTGCAGAACTCTGCAGGAACCCACGGAACTTTATGGAACCCTACCAGCCCCTACGGAAGCCTAAAGACCCTTGCAGGCAGTTACGGAACGGTACAGGGCCCTAGGGAACGTTACCAGCCACTACGGAACTCTACGGGCCCCTACGGAACCCTGCAGAACCCTCCAGAACCTTACAGAATCCCACGGATTCCTACAGACTCCTGCGGGCACTTACTCAACCCTAGAGGACCCTACGGAACACTGCCAGCCCCTATGGAAGGAACCCTACGGGCCCCTACAGAACACTACTGGCTCCTGCGGTACTCTACAGGCCTCTAGGGAACCTACGAAGCTCTATGGAGCCCTATGGATCCTTATGGAACAGTACGGGCCCCTTCAGACCTCTGCGGGCGCTTATGGAAACCTACAGGACCCTACGGAACTGTACGAGACTCTAGAGGCCCCTAGGGAACACTACAGGCCCCTACGGAACCGTACGAGACTCTACAGGCCCCTAGGGAACACCACAGGCCCCTACGGAACCGTACGAGACTCTACAGGCCCCTAGGGAACACCACAGGCCCCTACGGAACCCTACACAACCCTCTGGAAACTTATGGCACTCTACAAGCTCCTACCAACCCCTGCGGGCACTTACACAACCCTACAGGTCCCTACGGAAATCTACGGGACTCCACGGGCCCCTAGGGAAGCCTACAGATTTCAACGGAACCCTACGAGCCCCTCTGGAACCCTACAGAATACTCCAGGACCCGACAGCACTCTACAAGACCCTTAGCAACACAACGGAACCTCACTAAAACCCTATGGGCTCCTACAGAACACTGCAGGCGCCTACGGAACCCTACAGACACCTGCGGGCACTTACAGAACACTGCAGGCCCCTACAGAACCCTACAGGTCCATACAGAACCCCACAGGGCCCTACGGAACTTTACCAGCCACTACGGAACTCTACGGGCCCCTACAGAACCCTGCAGAACCCTCCAGAACCTTACAGAATCCCACAGACTCCTACAGACTGCTGCGGGCACTTACATAACCCTACAAGCCCCTACGGAACACTGCCAGCCCCTACGGAAGGAACCTTACGGGCCCCTGCAGAACACTACTGGCTCCTGCGGTACTCTACAGGCCTCTAGGGAACCTACGAAGCTCTATGGAGCCCTATGGATCCTTACGGAACAGTACGGGCCCCTTCAGACCTCTGCGGGCGCTTATGGAAACCTACAGGACCCTACGGAACTGTACGAGACTGTACAGGCCCCTAGGGAACACTACAGGCCCCTACGGAACCGTACGAGACTCTACAGGCCCCTAGGGAACACCACAGGCCCCTACGGAACCGTACGAGACTCTACAGGCCCCTAGGGAACACCACAGGCCCCTACGGAACCCTACACAACCCTCTGGAAACTTATGGCACCCTACAAGCTCCTACCAACCCCTGCGGGCACTTACACAACCCTACAGGTCCCTACGGAAATCTGCGGGACTCCACGGGCCCCTAGGGAAGCCTACAGATTTCAACGGAACCCTACGAGCCCCTCTGGAACCCTACAGAATACTCCAGGACCCGACAGCACTCTACAAGACCCTTAGCAACACAACGGAACCTCACTAAAACCCTATGGGCTCCTACAGAACCCTGCAGGCCCCTACAGTACCCTACAGGTCCATACAGAACCCCACAGGGCCCTATGGAACTTTACCAGCCACTACGGAACTCTACGGGCCCCTACAGAACCCTGCAGAACCCTCCAGAACCTTACAGAATCCCACAGACTCCTACAGACTGCTGCGGGCACTTACACAACCCTACAGGCCCCTACGGAAAACTGCCAGCCCCTACAGAAGGAACCTTACGGGCCCCTACAGAACACTACTGGCTCCTGCGGTACTCTACAGGCCTCTAGGGAACCTATGAAGCTCTACGGAACCCTATGGATCCTTACGGAACAGTACGGGCCCCTTCAGACCTCTGCGGGCGCTTATGGAAACCTACAGGACCCTACGGAACTGTACGAGACTCTAGAGGCCCCTAGGGAACACTACAGGCCCCTACGGAACGGTACGAGACTCTACAGGCCCCTAGGGAACACCACAGGCCCCTACGGAAACGTACGAGACTCTAGAGGCCCCTAGGGAACACCACAGGCCCCTACGGAACCCTACACAACCCTCTGGAAACTTATGGCACCCTACAAGCTCCTACCAACCCCTGCGGGCACTTACACAACCCTACAGGTCCCTACGGAAATCTACGGGACTCCACGGGCCCCTAGGGAAGCCTACAGATTTCAACGGAACCCTACGAGCCCCTCTGGAACCCTACAGAATACTCCAGGACCCGACAGCACTCTACAAGACCCTTAGCAACACAACAGAACCTCACTAAAACCCTATGGGCTCCTACAGAACACTGCAGGCACCTACGGAACCCTACAGACACCTGCGGGCACTTACAGAAACCTGCAGGCCCCTACGGAACCCTACAGGTCCATACAGAACCCCACAGGGACCTACGGAACTTTACCAGCCACTACGGAACTCTACGGGCCCCTACAGAACCCTGCAGAACCCTCCAGAACCTTACAGAATCCCACAGACTCCTACAGACTGCTGCGGGCACTTACACAACCCTACAGGCCCCTACGGAACACTGCCAGCCCCTACGGAAGGAACCTTACGGGCCCCTACAGAACACTACTGGCTCCTGCGGTACTCTACAGGCCTCTAGGGAACCTACGAAGCTCTATGGAGCCCTATGGATCCTTACGGAACAGTACGGGCCCCTTCAGACCTCTGCGGGCGCTTATGGAAACCTACAGGACCCTACGGAACTGTACGAGACTCTAGAGGCCCCTAGGGAACACTACAGGCCCCTACGGAACCATACGAGACTCTACAGGCCCCTAGGGAACACCACAGGCCCCTACGGAACCCTACACAACCCTCTGGAAACTTATGGCACCCTACAAGCTCCTACCAACCCCTGCGGGCACTTACACAACCCTACAGGTCCCTACGGAAATCTACGGGACTCCACGGGCCCCTAGGGAAGCCTACAGATTTCAACGGAACCCTACGAGCCCCTCTGGAACCCTACAGAATACTCCAGGACCCGACAGCACTCTACAAGACCCTTAGCAACACAACGGAACCTCACTAAAACCCTATGGGCTCCTACAGAACACTGCAGGCGCCTACGGAACCCTACAGACACCTGCGGGCACTTACAGAACCCTGCAGGCCCCTACAGAACCCTACAGGTCCATACAGAACCCCACAGGGCCCTACGGAACTTTACCAGCCACTACGGAACTCTACGGGCCCCTACAGAACCCTGCAGAACCCTCCAGAACCTTACAGAATCCCACAGACTCCTACAGACTGCTGCGGGCACTTACACAACCCTACAAGCCCCTACGGAACACTGCCAGCCCTTACGGAATGAACCTTACGGGCCCCTACAGAACACTACTGGCTCCTGCGGTACTCTACAGGCCTCTAGGGAACCTCCGAAGCTCTACGGAGCCCTATGGATCCTTACGAAACAGTACGGGCCCCTTCAGACCTCTGCGGGCGCTTATGGAAACCTACAGGACCCTACGGAACTGTACGAGACTCTAGAGGCCCCTAGGGAACACCACAGGCCCCTACGGAACCGTACGAGACTCTACAGGCCCCTAGGGAACACCACAGGCCCCTACGGAACCGTACGAGACTCTACAGGCCCCTAGGGAACACCACAGGCCCCTACGGAAATGTACGAGACTCTACAGGCCCCTAGGGAACACCACAGGCCCCTACGGAACCCTACACAACCCTCTGGAAACTTATGGCACCCTACAAGCTCCTACCAACCCCTGCGGGCACTTACACAACCCTACAGGTCCCTACGGACATCTACGGGACTCCACGGGCCCCTAGGGAAGCCTACAGATTGCGATGGAACCCTATGAGCCCCTCTGGAACCCTACAGAATACTCCAGGACCCGACAGCACTCTACAAGACCCTTAGCAACACAACGGAACCTCACTAAAACCCTATGGGCTCCTACAGAACACTGCAGGTGCCTACGGAACCCTACAGACACCTGCGGGCACTTACAGAACCCTGCAGGCCCCTACAGAACCCTACAGGTCCATACAGAACCCCACAGGGCCCTACGGAACTTTACCAGCCACTACGGAACTCTACGGGCCCCTACAGAACCCTGCAGAACCCTCCAGAACCTTACAGAATCCCACAGACTCCTACAGACTGCTGCGGGCACTTACACAACCCTACAGGCCCCTACGGAACACTGCCAGCCCCTACGGAAGGAACCTTACGGGCCCCTACAGAACACTACTGGCTCCTGCGGTACTCTACAGGCCTCTAGGGAACCTACGAAGCTCTACGGAGCCCTATGGATCCTTACGGAACAGTACGGGCCCCTTCAGACCTCTGCGGGCGCTTATGGAAACCTACAGGACCCTACGGAACTGTACGAGACTCTAGAGGCCCCTAGGGAACACTACAGGCCCCTACGGAACCATACGAGACTCTACAGGCCCCTAGGGAACACCACAGGCCCCTACGGAACCCTACACAACCCTCTGGAAACTTATGGCACTCTACAAGCTCCTACCAACCCCTGCGGGCACTTACACAACCCTACAGGTCCCTACGGAAATCTACGGGACTCCACGGGCCCCTAGGGAAGCCTACAGATTTCAACGGAACCCTACGAGCCCCTCTGGAACCCTACAGAATACTCCAGGACCCGACAGCACTCTACAAGACCCTTAGCAACACAACGGAACCTCACTAAAACCCTATGGGCTCCTACAGAACACTGCAGGCGCCTACGGAACCCTACAGGTCCATACAGAACCCCACAGGGCCCTACGGAACTTTACCAGCCACTACGGAACTCTACGGGCCCCTACAGAACCCTGCAGAACCCTCCAGAACCTTACAGAATCCCACAGACTCCTACAGACTGCTGCGGGCACTTACTCAACCCTACAGGCCCCTACGGACAACTGCCAGCCCCTACGGAAGGAACCTTACGGGCCCCTACAGAACACTACTGGCTCCTGCGGTACTCTACAGGCCTCTGGGGAACCTACGAAGCTCTACGGAGCCCTATGGATCCTTACGGAACAGTACGGGCCCCTTCAGACCTCTGCGGGCGCTTATGGAAACCTACAGGACCCTACGGAACTGTACGAGACTCTAGAGGCCCCTAGGGAACACCACAGGCCCCTACGGAACCCTACACAACCCTCTGGAAACTTATGGCACCCTACAAGCTCCTACCAACCCCTGCGGGCACTTACACAACCCTACAGGCCCCTACGGAAATCTACGGGACTCCACGGGCCCCTAGGGAAGCCTACAGATTTCAACGGAACCCTACGAGCCCCTCTGGAACCCTACAGAATACTCCAGGACCCGACAGCACTCTACAAGACCCTTAGCAACACAACAGAACCTCACTAAAACCATATGGGCTCCTACAGAACCCTGCAGGCCCCTACAGAACCCTACAGGTCCATACAGAACCCCACAGGGCCCTACGGAACTTTACCAGCCACTACGGAACTCTACGGGCCCCTACAGAACCCTGCAGAACCCTCCAGAACCTTACAGAATCCCACAGACTCCTACAGACTGCTGCGGGCACTTACACAACCCTACAAGCCCCTACGGAACACTGCCAGCCCCTACGGAATGAACCTTACGGGCCCCTACAGAACACTACTGGCTCCTGCGGTACTCTACAGGCCTCTAGGGAACCTACGAAGCTCTATGGAGCCCTATGGATCCTTACGGAACAGTACGGGCCCCTTCAGACCTCTGCGGGCGCTTATGGAAACCTACAGGACCCTACGGAACTGTACGAGACTCTAGAGGCCCCTAGGGAACACCACAGGCCCCTACGGAACCGTACGAGACTCTACAGGCCCCTAGGGAACACCACAGGCCCCTACGGAACCGTACGAGACTCTACAGGCCCCTAGGGAACACCACAGGCCCCTACGGAAATGTACGAGACTCTACAGGCCCCTAGGGAACACCACAGGCCCCTACGGAACCCTACACAACCCTCTGGAAACTTATGGCACCCTACAAGCTCCTACCAACCCCTGCGGGCACTTACACAACCCTACAGGTCCCTACGGACATCTACGGGACTCCACGGGCCCCTAGGGAAGCCTACAGATTGCGATGGAACCCTATGAGCCCCTCTGGAACCCTACAGAATACTCCAGGACCCGACAGCACTCTACAAGACCCTTAGCAACACAACGGAACCTCACTAAAACCCTATGGGCTCCTACAGAACACTGCAGGTGCCTACGGAACCCTACAGACCCCTACGGAATACTACCAGCCGCTACGGAAACCTATGGCCCCTACGGAACTCTACGGAACCTGACAGAAACACTGTGGGACCCTACAGGACCTTGCGGGCACTTACAGAACTCTGCAGGAAACCACGGAACTTTATGGAACCCTACCAGCCCCTACGGAAGCCTAAAGATCCTTGCAGGCAGTTACGGAACGGTACAGGGCCCTAGGGAACGTTACCAGCCACTACGGAACTCTACGGGCCCCTACGGAACCCTGCAGAACCCTCCAGAACCTTACAGAATCCCACGGATTCCTACAGACTCCTGCGGGCACTTACTCAACCCTAGAGGACCCTACGGAACACTGCCAGCCCCTATGGAAGGAACCCTACGGGCCCCTACAGAACACTACTGGCTCCTGCGGTACTCTACAGGCCTCTAGGGAACCTCCGAAGCTCTACGGAGCCCTATGGATCCTTACGGAACAGTACGGGCCCCTTCAGACCTCTGCGGGTGCTTATGGAAACCTACAGGACCCTACGGAACTGTACGAGACTCTACAGGCCCCTAGGGAACACCACAGGCCCCTACGGAACCCTACACAACCCTCTGGAAACTTATGGCACTCTACAAGCTCCTACCAACCCCTGCGGGCACTTACACAACCCTACAGGTCCCTACGGAAATCTACGGGACTCCACGGGCCCCTAGGGAAGCCTACAGATTTCAACGGAACCCTACGAGCCCCTCTGGAACCCTACAGAATACTCCAGGACCCGACAGCACTCTACAAGACCCTTAGCAACACAACGGAACCTCACTAAAACCCTATGGGCTCCTACAGAACACTGCAGGCGCCTACGGAACCCTACAGACACCTGCGGGCACTTACAGAACCCTGCAGGCCCCTACAGAACCCTACAGGTCCATACAGAACCCCACAGGGCCCTACGGAACTTTACCAGCCACTACGGAACTCTACGGGCCCCTACAGAACCCTGCAGAACCCTCCAGAACCTTACAGAATCCCACAGACTCCTACAGACTGCTGCGGGCACTTACACAACCCTACAGGCCCCTACGGAACACTGCCAGCCCCTACGGAAGGAACCTTACGGGCCCCTACAGAACACTACTGGCTCCTGCGGTACTCTACAGGCCTCTAGGGAACCTACGAAGCTCTATGGAGCCCTATGGATCCTTACGGAACAGTACGGGCCCCTTCAGACCTCTGCGGGCGCTTATGGAAACCTACAAAACCCTACGGAACTGTACGAGACTCTAGAGGCCCCTAGGGAACACTACAGGCCCCTACGGAACCGTACGAGACTCTACAGGCCCCTAGGGAACACCACAGGCCCCTACGGAACCGTACGAGACTCTACAGGCCCCTAGGGAACACCACAGGCCCCTACGGAACCCTACACAACCCTCTGGAAACTTATGGCACCCTACAAGCTCCTACCAACCCCTGCGGGCACTTACACAACCCTACAGGTCCCTACGGAAATCTACGGGACTCCACGGGCCCCTAGGGAAGCCTACAGATTGCGATGGAACCCTATGAGCCCCTCTGGAACCCTACAGAATACTCCAGGACCCGACAGCACTCTACAAGACCCTTAGCAACACAACGGAACCTCACTAAAACCCTATGGGCTCCTACAGAACACTGCAGGTGCCTACGGAACCCTACAGACCCCTACGGAATACTACCAGCCGCTACGGAAACCTATGGCCCCTACGGAACTCTACGGAACCTGACAGAAACACTGTGGGACCCTACAGGACCTTGCGGGCACTTACAGAACTCTGCAGGAAACCACGGAACTTTATGGAACCCTACCAGCCCCTACGGAAGCCTAAAGATCCTTGCAGGCAGTTACGGAACGGTACAGGGCCCTAGGGAACGTTACCAGCCACTACGGAACTCTACGGGCCCCTACGGAACCCTGCAGAACCCTCCAGAACCTTACAGAATCCCACGGATTCCTACAGACTCCTGCGGGCACTTACTCAACCCTAGAGGACCCTACGGAACACTGCCAGCCCCTATGGAAGGAACCCTACGGGCCCCTACAGAACACTACTGGCTCCTGCGGTACTCTACAGGCCTCTAGGGAACCTCCGAAGCTCTACGGAGCCCGATGGATCCTTACGGAACAGTACGGGCCCCTTCAGACCTCTGCGGGTGCTTATGGAAACCTACAGGACCCTACGGAACTGTACAAGACTCTACAGGCCCCTAGGGAACACCACAGGCCCCTACGGAACCCTACACAACCCTCTGGAAACTTATGGCACTCTACAAGCTCCTACCAACCCCTGCGGGCACTTACACAACCCTACAGGTCCCTACGGAAATCTACGGGACTCCACGGGCCCCTAGGGAAGCCTACAGATTTCAACGGAACCCTACGAGCCCCTCTGGAACCCTACAGAATACTCCAGGACCCGACAGCACTCTACAAGACCCTTAGCAACACAACGGAACCTCACTAAAACCCTATGGGCTCCTACAGAACACTGCAGGCGCCTACGGAACCCTACAGACACCTGCGGGCACTTACAGAACACTGCAGGCCCCTACAGAACCCTACAGGTCCATACAGAACCCCACAGGGCCCTACGGAACTTTACCAGCCACTACGGAACTCTACGGGCCCCTACAGAACCCTGCAGAACCCTCCAGAACCTTACAGAATCCCACAGACTCCTACAGACTGCTGCGGGCACTTACATAACCCTACAAGCCCCTACGGAACACTGCCAGCCCCTACGGAAGGAACCTTACGGGCCCCTGCAGAACACTACTGGCTCCTGCGGTACTCTACAGGCCTCTAGGGAACCTACGAAGCTCTATGGAGCCCTATGGATCCTTACGGAACAGTACGGGCCCCTTCAGACCTCTGCGGGCGCTTATGGAAACCTACAGGACCCTACGGAACTGTACGAGACTGTACAGGCCCCTAGGGAACACTACAGGCCCCTACGGAACCGTACGAGACTCTACAGGCCCCTAGGGAACACCACAGGCCCCTACGGAACCGTACGAGACTCTACAGGCCCCTAGGGAACACCACAGGCCCCTACGGAAACGTACGAGACTCTACAGGCCCCTAGGGAACACCACAGGCCCCTACGGAACCCTACACAACCCTCTGGAAACTTACGGCACTCTACAAGCTCCTACCAACCCCTGCGGGCACTTACACAACCCTACAGGTCCCTACGGAAATCTACGGGACTCCACGGGCCCCTAGGGAAGCCTACAGATTTCAACGGAACCCTACGAGCCCCTCTGGAACCCTACAGAATACTCCAGGACCCGACAGCACTCTACAAGACCCTTAGCAACACAACAGAACCTCACTAAAACCCTATGGGCTCCTACAGAACACTGCAGGCGCCTACGGAACCCTACAGACACCTGCGGGCACTTACAGAACCCTGCAGGCCCCTACAGAACCCTACAGGTTCTTACAGAACCCCACAGGGACCTACGGAACTTTACCAGCCACTACGGAACTCTACGGGCCCCTACAGAACCCTGCAGAACCCTCCAGAACCTTACAGAATCCCACAGACTCCTACAGACTGCTGCGGGCACTTACACAACCCTACAGGCCCCTACGGAACACTGCCAGCCCCTACGGAAGGAACCTTACGGGCCCCTGCAGAACACTACTGGCTCCTGCGGTACTCTACAGGCCTCTAGGGAACCTACGAAGCTCTACGGAGCCCTATGGATCCTTACGGAACAGTACGGGCCCCTTCAGACCTCTGCGGGCACTTATGGAAACCTACAGGACCCTACGGAACTGTACGAGACTCTACAGGCCCCTAGGGAACACCACAGGCCCCTACGGAACCGTACGAGACTCTACAGGCCCCTAGGGAACACCACAGGCCCCTACGGAACCCTACACAACCCTCTGGAAACTTATGGCACCCTACAAGCTCCTACCAACCCCTGCGGGCACTTACACAACCCTACAGGTCCCTACGGAAATCTGCGGGACTCCACGGGCCCCTAGGGAAGCCTACAGATTTCAACGGAACCCTACGAGCCCCTCTGGAACCCTACAGAATACTCCAGGACCCGACAGCACTCTACAAGACCCTTAGCAACACAACAGAACCTCACTAAAACCCTATGGGCTCCTACAGAACACTGCAGGCGCCTACGGAACCCTACAGACACCTGCGGGCACTTACAGAACCCTGCAGGCCCCTACAGAACCCTACAGGTCCATACAGAACCCCACAGGGCCCTACGGAACTTTACCAGCCACTACGGAACTCTACGGGCCCCTACAGAACCCTGCAGAACCCTCCAGAACCTTACAGAATCCCACAGACTCCTACAGACTGCTGCGGGCACTTACTCAACCCTACAGGCCCCTACGGAACACTGCCAGCCCCTACGGAAGGAACCTTACGGGCCCCTACAGAACACTACTGGCTCCTGCGGTACTCTACAGGCCTCTGGGGAACCTACGAAGCTCTACGGAGCCCTATGGATCCTTACGGAACAGTACGGGCCCCTTCAGACCTCTGCGGGCGCTTATGGAAACCTACAGGACCCTACGGAACTGTACGAGACTCTAGAGGCCCCTAGGGAACACCACAGGCCCCTACGGAACCCTACACAACCCTCTGGAAACTTATGGCACCCTACAAGCTCCTACCAACCCCTGCGGGCACTTACACAACCCTACAGGTCCCTACGGACATCTACGGGACTCCATGGGCCCCTAGGGAAGCCTACAGATTTCAACGGAACCCTACGAGCCCCTCTGGAACCCTACAGAATACTCCAGGACCCGACAGCACTCTACAAGACCCTTAGCAACACAACAGAACCTCACTAAAACCCTATGGGCTCCTACAGAACACTGCAGGCGCCTACGGAACCCTACAGGTCCATACAGAACCCCACAGGGCCCTACGGAACTTTACCAGCCACTACGGAACTCTACGGGCCCCTACAGAACCCTGCAGAACCCTCCAGAACCTTACAGAATCCCACAGACTCCTACAGACTGCTGCGGGCACTTACTCAACCCTACAGGCCCCTACGGAACACTGCCAGCCCCTACGGAAGGAACCTTACGGGCCCCTACAGAACACTACTGGCTCCTGCGGTACTCTACAGGCCTCTGGGGAACCTACGAAGCTCTACGGAGCCCTATGGATCCTTACGGAACAGTACGGGCCCCTTCAGACCTCTGCGGGCGCTTATGGAAACCTACAGGACCCTACGGAACTCTACGAGACTCTAGAGGCCCCTAGGGAACACCACAGGCCCCTACGGAACCCTACACAACCCTCTGGAAACTTATGGCACCCTACAAGCTCCTACCAACCCCTGCGGGCACTTACACAACCCTACAGGTCCCTACGGAAATCTACGGGACTCCACGGGCCCGTAGGGAAGCCTACAGATTTCAACGGAACCCTACGAGCCCCTCTGGAACCCTACAGAATACTCCAGGACCCGACAGCACTCTACAAGACCCTTAGCAACACAACGGAACCTCACTAAAACCCTATGGGCTCCTACAGAACACTGCAGGCGCCTACGGAACCCTACAGACACCTGCGGGCACTTACAGAACACTGCAGGCCCCTACAGAACCCTACAGGTCCATACAGAACCCCACAGGGACCTACGGAACTTTACCAGCCACTACGGAACTCTACGGGCCCCTACAGAACCCTGCAGAACCCTCCAGAACCTTACAGAATCCCACAGACTCCTACAGACTGCTGCGGGCACTTACACAACCCTACAGGCCCCTACGGAACACTGCCAGCCCCTACGGAAGGAACCCTACGGGCCCCTACAGAACACTACTGGCTCCTGCGGTACTCTACAGGCCTCTAGGGAACCTACGAAGCTCTACGGAGCCCTATGGATCCTTACGGAACAGTACGGGCCCCTTCAGACCTCTGCGGGCGCTTATGGAAACCTACAGGACCCTACGGAACTGTACGAGACTCTAGAGGCCCCTAGGGAACACTACAGGCCCCTACGGAACCGTACGAGACTCTACAGGCCCCTAGGGAACACCACAGGCCCCTACGGAACCGTACGAGACTCTACAGGCCCCTAGGGAACACCACAGGCCCCTACGGAACCCTACACAACCCTCTGGAAACTTATGGCACCCTACAAGCTCCTACCAACCCCTGCGGGCACTTACACAAGCCTACAGGTCCCTACGGAAATCTACGGGACTCCACGGGCCCCTAGGGAAGCCTACAGATTTCAACGGAACCCTACGAGCCCCTCTGGAACCCTACAGAATACTCCAGGACCCGACAGCACTCTACAAGACCCTTAGCAACACAACGGAACCTCACTAAAACCCTATGGGCTCCTACAGAACACTGCAGGCGCCTACGGAACCCTACAGACACCTGCGGGCACTTACAGAACCCTGCAGGCCCCTACAGAACCCTACAGGTCCATACAGAACCCCACAGGGCCCTACGGAACTTTACCAGCCACTACGGAACTCTACGGGCCCCTACAGAACCCTGCAGAACCCTCCAGAACCTTACAGAATCCCACAGACTCCTACAGACTGCTGCGGGCACTTACACAACCCTACAGGCCCCTACGGAACACTGCCAGCCCCTACGGAAGGAACCTTACGGGCCCCTACAGAACACTACTGGCTCCTGCGGTACTCTACAGGCCTCTAGGGAACCTACGAAGCTCTATGGAGCCCTATGGATCCTTACGGAACAGTACGGGCCCCTTCAGACCTCTGCGGGCGCTTATGGAAACCTACAGGACCCTACGGAACTGTACGAGACTCTAGAGGCCCCTAGGGAACACCACAGGCCCCTACGGAACCGTACGAGACTCTACAGGCCCCTAGGGAACACCACAGGCCCCTACGGAACCGTACGAGACTCTACAGGCCCCTAGGGAACACCACAGGCCCCTACGGAAATGTACGAGACTCTACAGGCCCCTAGGGAACACCACAGGCCCCTACGGAACCCTACACAACCCTCTGGAAACTTATGGCACCCTACAAGCTCCTACCAACCCCTGCGGGCACTTACACAACCCTACAGGTCCCTACGGACATCTACGGGACTCCACGGGCCCCTAGGGAAGCCTACAGATTGCGATGGAACCCTATGAGCCCCTCTGGAACCCTACAGAATACTCCAGGACCCGACAGCACTCTACAAGACCCTTAGCAACACAACGGAACCTCACTAAAACCCTATGGGCTCCTACAGAACACTGCAGGTGCCTACGGAACCCTACAGACCCCTACGGAATACTACCAGCCGCTACGGAAACCTATGGCCCCTACGGAACTCTACGGAACCTGACAGAAACACTGTGGGACCCTACAGGACCTTGCGGGCACTTACAGAACTCTGCAGGAAACCACGGAACTTTATGGAACCCTACCAGCCCCTACGGAAGCCTAAAGATCCTTGCAGGCAGTTACGGAACGGTACAGGGCCCTAGGGAACGTTACCAGCCACTACGGAACTCTACGGGCCCCTACGGAACCCTGCAGAACCCTCCAGAACCTTACAGAATCCCACGGATTCCTACAGACTCCTGCGGGCACTTACTCAACCCTAGAGGACCCTACGGAACACTGCCAGCCCCTATGGAAGGAACCTTACGGGCCCCTGCAGAACACTACTGGCTCCTGCGGTACTCTACAGGCCTCTAGGGAACCTACGAAGCTCTACGGAGCCCTATGGATCCTTACGGAACAGTACGGGCCCCTTCAGACCTCTGCGGGCACTTATGGAAACCTACAGGACCCTACGGAACTGTACGAGACTCTACAGGCCCCTAGGGAACACCACAGGCCCCTACGGAACCGTACGAGACTCTACAGGCCCCTAGGGAACACCACAGGCCCCTACGGAACCCTACACAACCCTCTGGAAACTTATGGCACCCTACAAGCTCCTACCAACCCCTGCGGGCACTTACACAACCCTACAGGTCCCTACGGAAATCTGCGGGACTCCACGGGCCCCTAGGGAAGCCTACAGATTTCAACGGAACCCTACGAGCCCCTCTGGAACCCTACAGAATACTCCAGGACCCGACAGCACTCTACAAGACCCTTAGCAACACAACAGAACCTCACTAAAACCCTATGGGCTCCTACAGAACACTGCAGGCGCCTACGGAACCCTACAGACACCTGCGGGCACTTACAGAACCCTGCAGGCCCCTACAGAACCCTACAGGTCCATACAGAACCCCACAGGGCCCTACGGAACTTTACCAGCCACTACGGAACTCTACGGGCCCCTACAGAACCCTGCAGAACCCTCCAGAACCTTACAGAATCCCACAGACTCCTACAGACTGCTGCGGGCACTTACTCAACCCTACAGGCCCCTACGGAACACTGCCAGCCCCTACGGAAGGAACCTTACGGGCCCCTACAGAACACTACTGGCTCCTGCGGTACTCTACAGGCCTCTGGGGAACCTACGAAGCTCTACGGAGCCCTATGGATCCTTACGGAACAGTACGGGCCCCTTCAGACCTCTGCGGGCGCTTATGGAAACCTACAGGACCCTACGGAACTGTACGAGACTCTAGAGGCCCCTAGGGAACACCACAGGCCCCTACGGAACCCTACACAACCCTCTGGAAACTTATGGCACCCTACAAGCTCCTACCAACCCCTGCGGGCACTTACACAACCCTACAGGTCCCTACGGAAATCTACGGGACTCCATGGGCCCCTAGGGAAGCCTACAGATTTCAACGGAACCCTACGAGCCCCTCTGGAACCCTACAGAATACTCCAGGACCCGACAGCACTCTACAAGACCCTTAGCAACACAACAGAACCTCACTAAAACCCTATGGGCTCCTACAGAACACTGCAGGCGCCTACGGAACCCTACAGGTCCATACAGAACCCCACAGGGCCCTACGGAACTTTACCAGCCACTACGGAACTCTACGGGCCCCTACAGAACCCTGCAGAACCCTCCAGAACCTTACAGAATCCCACAGACTCCTACAGACTGCTGCGGGCACTTACTCAACCCTACAGGCCCCTACGGAACACTGCCAGCCCCTACGGAAGGAACCTTACGGGCCCCTACAGAACACTACTGGCTCCTGCGGTACTCTACAGGCCTCTGGGGAACCTACGAAGCTCTACGGAGCCCTATGGATCCTTACGGAACAGTACGGGCCCCTTCAGACCTCTGCGGGCGCTTATGGAAACCTACAGGACCCTACGGAACTCTACGAGACTCTAGAGGCCCCTAGGGAACACCACAGGCCCCTACGGAACCCTACACAACCCTCTGGAAACTTATGGCACCCTACAAGCTCCTACCAACCCCTGCGGGCACTTACACAACCCTACAGGTCCCTACGGAAATCTACGGGACTCCACGGGCCCGTAGGGAAGCCTACAGATTTCAACGGAACCCTACGAGCCCCTCTGGAACCCTACAGAATACTCCAGGACCCGACAGCACTCTACAAGACCCTTAGCAACACAACGGAACCTCACTAAAACCCTATGGGCTCCTACAGAACACTGCAGGCGCCTACGGAACCCTACAGACACCTGCGGGCACTTACAGAACACTGCAGGCCCCTACAGAACCCTACAGGTCCATACAGAACCCCACAGGGACCTACGGAACTTTACCAGCCACTACGGAACTCTACGGGCCCCTACAGAACCCTGCAGAACCCTCCAGAACCTTACAGAATCCCACAGACTCCTACAGACTGCTGCGGGCACTTACACAACCCTACAGGCCCCTACGGAACACTGCCAGCCCCTACGGAAGGAACCCTACGGGCCCCTACAGAACACTACTGGCTCCTGCGGTACTCTACAGGCCTCTAGGGAACCTACGAAGCTCTACGGAGCCCTATGGATCCTTACGGAACAGTACGGGCCCCTTCAGACCTCTGCGGGCGCTTATGGAAACCTACAGGACCCTACGGAACTGTACGAGACTCTAGAGGCCCCTAGGGAACACTACAGGCCCCTACGGAACCGTACGAGACTCTACAGGCCCCTAGGGAACACCACAGGCCCCTACGGAACCGTACGAGACTCTACAGGCCCCTAGGGAACACCACAGGCCCCTACGGAACCCTACACAACCCTCTGGAAACTTATGGCACCCTACAAGCTCCTACCAACCCCTGCGGGCACTTACACAAGCCTACAGGTCCCTACGGAAATCTACGGGACTCCACGGGCCCCTAGGGAAGCCTACAGATTTCAACGGAACCCTACGAGCCCCTCTGGAACCCTACAGAATACTCCAGGACCCGACAGCACTCTACAAGACCCTTAGCAACACAACGGAACCTCACTAAAACCCTATGGGCTCCTACAGAACACTGCAGGCGCCTACGGAACCCTACAGACACCTGCGGGCACTTACAGAACCCTGCAGGCCCCTACAGAACCCTACAGGTCCATACAGAACCCCACAGGGCCCTACGGAACTTTACCAGCCACTACGGAACTCTACGGGCCCCTACAGAACCCTGCAGAACCCTCCAGAACCTTACAGAATCCCACAGACTCCTACAGACTGCTGCGGGCACTTACACAACCCTACAGGCCCCTACGGAACACTGCCAGCCCCTACGGAAGGAACCTTACGGGCCCCTACAGAACACTACTGGCTCCTGCGGTACTCTACAGGCCTCTAGGGAACCTACGAAGCTCTATGGAGCCCTATGGATCCTTACGGAACAGTACGGGCCCCTTCAGACCTCTGCGGGCGCTTATGGAAACCTACAGGACCCTACGGAACTGTACGAGACTCTAGAGGCCCCTAGGGAACACCACAGGCCCCTACGGAACCGTACGAGACTCTACAGGCCCCTAGGGAACACCACAGGCCCCTACGGAACCGTACGAGACTCTACAGGCCCCTAGGGAACACCACAGGCCCCTACGGAAATGTACGAGACTCTACAGGCCCCTAGGGAACACCACAGGCCCCTACGGAACCCTACACAACCCTCTGGAAACTTATGGCACCCTACAAGCTCCTACCAACCCCTGCGGGCACTTACACAACCCTACAGGTCCCTACGGACATCTACGGGACTCCACGGGCCCCTAGGGAAGCCTACAGATTGCGATGGAACCCTATGAGCCCCTCTGGAACCCTACAGAATACTCCAGGACCCGACAGCACTCTACAAGACCCTTAGCAACACAACGGAACCTCACTAAAACCCTATGGGCTCCTACAGAACACTGCAGGTGCCTACGGAACCCTACAGACCCCTACGGAATACTACCAGCCGCTACGGAAACCTATGGCCCCTACGGAACTCTACGGAACCTGACAGAAACACTGTGGGACCCTACAGGACCTTGCGGGCACTTACAGAACTCTGCAGGAAACCACGGAACTTTATGGAACCCTACCAGCCCCTACGGAAGCCTAAAGATCCTTGCAGGCAGTTACGGAACGGTACAGGGCCCTAGGGAACGTTACCAGCCACTACGGAACTCTACGGGCCCCTACGGAACCCTGCAGAACCCTCCAGAACCTTACAGAATCCCACGGATTCCTACAGACTCCTGCGGGCACTTACTCAACCCTAGAGGACCCTACGGAACACTGCCAGCCCCTATGGAAGGAACCCTACGGGCCCCTACAGAACACTACTGGCTCCTGCGGTACTCTACAGGCCTCTAGGGAACCTCCGAAGCTCTACGGAGCCCTATGGATCCTTACGGAACAGTACGGGCCCCTTCAGACCTCTGCGGGTGCTTATGGAAACCTACAGGACCCTACGGAACTGTACGAGACTCTACAGGCCCCTAGGGAACACCACAGGCCCCTACGGAACCCTACACAACCCTCTGGAAACTTATGGCACTCTACAAGCTCCTACCAACCCCTGCGGGCACTTACACAACCCTACAGGTCCCTACGGAAATCTACGGGACTCCACGGGCCCCTAGGGAAGCCTACAGATTTCAACGGAACCCTACGAGCCCCTCTGGAACCCTACAGAATACTCCAGGACCCGACAGCACTCTACAAGACCCTTAGCAACACAACGGAACCTCACTAAAACCCTATGGGCTCCTACAGAACACTGCAGGCGCCTACGGAACCCTACAGACACCTGCGGGCACTTACAGAACCCTGCAGGCCCCTACAGAACCCTACAGGTCCATACAGAACCCCACAGGGCCCTACGGAACTTTACCAGCCACTACGGAACTCTACGGGCCCCTACAGAACCCTGCAGAACCCTCCAGAACCTTACAGAATCCCACAGACTCCTACAGACTGCTGCGGGCACTTACACAACCCTACAGGCCC